>NC_000074.6:104977747-105117747 GCF_000001635.26 Mus musculus
TAATATACAAGTGCTGAATGTCACTGCATGTAGCCCATCCTTTTCTTAAGAGTCCTAGATGTGATAGTCAAGGCCCCACCCAACTGAAGCCCTCCATAGAAATCTGGGTTCCATTTCAGCTTCCTGTGAGTCTATATATACTTTCCCTCAGTGGAAAAGAATTTCAAGGAACAATCATGTCATAAAGGCATCATGCAGAGCAAGCGTTGAGGGTGACTGGAATCATATCCAGACTTAGGGCCTAGTTTTGACCAGCTAATGGTAATTAGAATAACTGTCATTGTCACCAGCTGTCTATAAAAGGTTGAAATACTGAGTGAAGGGAGCTGAAGAAGATAAATCTGAGCATGTCTCCCACATCTGTGTCTGAGGACAGCCTCTCTCTATACGACAGCTCATCCCCATGAGGGTTCTAACCTAGCTGTGAGTGACAGGCCATGTTGATTAATAGAGACAAAATCAACCTGAGCCCTATATATGTGAAAAGTGAAGAAAAAAAACTCTCCCTATAGAATCTACGGAAGCCACAGTGGGCATCTAAACACTGGGTGTATGTCACAGAGACCACAGTGGGCATCTGAACACTGGGTGTATGTCACAGAGGCCCAAAGATTCAGAGGTCTGAGGCTAAGATCAGCTCAGGACACACTTTATCAGCCTGAGTTCTTCAGGCTTATTCAGGCACCCAAAGGATGAATAGCAATGTCAGCCAAAATGAAAAGTACATCTTATCTTCTGTGCCAATGAGACTTGATGACCCTTTGTTTAATAATAAGGAAAGATATCTATGGGGATAACCCCTTCATTCTTACATCAGAGAGGCTGAGAATAGTAACTTTAGAATTGCTAGAGTTGGAGACACTCATCAAAACATAGATTCATGGGGGGGGCAGGGCGGTGAAATGGATTATGCTCATGGGGTCATAAGGTACTGAGGAGTTTTGTGTACATGTCTAGTGAACATAGGCAAAGCGGACAATCTAAGAGACAGTCCAGCTTGGGAAGTGAGATCTTGTCTTGACTTCTCCAGGTGATAGTATGGATCTATCCATAGTGGAATAGTTTGGGACCTGGCTTCTAGTCATGATGGACTCACTCTGGCAGCCACTGAGAATGTGACTCACCAACCAGTATTCCTAGGGTGTCCTGGGATTTTTTCAGATGAGCTTGAGACTAGGCTAGGCAATAGGTATTAAGTGTTGTAAATCTATACTATCATTTAATTTATGATATACTTTAAAAAACTAAACATTCTTCAAAAGACTTTATCATTCACTCTGGTGTATTTTCATTTTTATGTGAGAGACTTCTATCACATTAGACAGAATTAGGTCCTTGTTATTCATTTGAAAATAAGCATGATAAAAGTGTAGTCGGTTCTCACGTTAATAAGGGGTAGACTTTTGATGGCTGGTCTTTTTTTTTTAACATGTTTGAGTGTTTTTTCTATATGTATGTCTGTGCATAGCATGCATACAGTGCACACAGATGCCAGAAGAGAGCATCTGATACTCTGAGGCTGCTGAAACTGTACTATTGTGAGCTGCCACGTGGTCGCTGAGAATTAAATGTGGATGTTCTTGAAGAGCAGCCAGTGCTCTTAACTGATGAGCCATATTTCCAGCCCTTTGACAGCTGATCTTGATTATCAACTTAGTTGGATCTAGAGTTCACTAAGAGAATGCCTCTGGGTGGGTCTCTGGGGGTACTTCCAAGAATAACTAAGTGAGAAGAGAAAGCCCTCCCTCAGAGTGGACAACACTTGCCAGAGGAAGCCAGATATAAAGAAGACTGAAAGGAAGCAGGGAGAGCAGGCATGGTGGAGCAATCCACAGACCCAGAAAGGTTAGGTAAACCAGAGGGCTCTAGGGGAGATATATGGATCTCCCTGGGAAGAGGAAATAGAAAAGTTTTTGTGAGAGGACTGGGAACAGATAGGGATGGGTACAGGATGGGTGCCAGATTAGGGGGAGGACAGCAGGAAAGAGTACAACTGGAATTGTGGAGGTGATGTGGAAACCTAGTCAAATTTAAACAGTATCTATCTACAAATCCAGCCCTACAGAAGGTAATATAAGGAAAGCTTCAACATAAGGAAGAAAACTACACCCATGAAAACATAGGAAATAATCTCATACCAGCAAAGCCAAAGGAAGGGAAGCACACACAACAACCACAACAAAACAACAGCAACAACAATAACAGGAATTAACAATTATTGGTCATTTATATTTCTCATTATCAATGGACTCAATTCCCTAATAAACAGACATAAATGAACAGAAGAGATGCAAAAACAGTATCCGTCCTTCTGCTGCATATAAGAAACACATCTCAACATCAAAGATATACATTACCTTAGAGAAAAGGTTGGGAAAAGATTTCCCAAGCAAATGGACCTAAGAAGCAAATCTGATATAGCCATTTTGATGTCTAACAAATAGATGAATAATGAAGTAGAAACTTCCTAGAACCTATGCCAATGACCCTAGTGAGGAGTCCTATAAATGGAGTATATGGAGACTGGACTAGCATCTTCTGTAACCAAGCAAGGCTTCCAATAGTGTGACTGGGACACTAACCCAGCCACAAAAACCTCCCACCTACATTCTATCATACCTGCAAGATGTGTTGGGGCAATGGTGGCTAAGAACTTGTGGAAGTGGCAAACCAATGACTGGTCTAACTTGAGGCCCACACCAGGAGAGTAATGCCTAAACTATCCAGGATAGCCAGGAACCGGAGACTGTATAGCCCAAAGACTTAGAATAGAACCAAATAGGACTGGCCAACAAAAAACATTGAAATGATTCCTTGTGAGATTCCACTCTACTTATGTATGCCCAGCCCAATCATTACTAAAGTCTTCCTTTGGCAACTGTTGGGAGCAGAGACACATAGCCAAATATTAGGCAGAGCTCAAAGTACCCCAGAGAAGAAGGGAGAAAGGACTGTGGGTACAGCTCACAGTATCAACTAACCAGGGTTATTAGGAGCTCATGGAGATTTAAGTGGCCATAATGGAGCCTGCATGGGTCTGTGTGAGGTCCTTGCATTCGTGCATTGGTTTATCTTGGGGTTTTGTGGGACTCCTAATAGTCAGAGTTAGAGTGTCTGATTCTTTTGCCTGCTTTTAGAACCTGTTTCCTCCTACTGGGTCGTCTCATCCAACCTTGATGTGATGGTTTGTGTCTAGTCTTATTGCATCTTTCTGTGTTATATTTGGTTGGTATCCCTTGGAGGTCTGCTCTTTTCTAAAGGGAAATGGCAGAGTAATAGATCTGAGAGAGGGGTGAAGTGAATCTGGGAGGAGTTGAGGCAGGGGAGTCTATCGTATGATCAGATGTATTTTAAGAAAGAATAATAAATAAAAACAACAAAAAAGTGTGACTCTTTAAGGATAACATTATGGGCCTGATATTCAGATCATTGATTATTTTCACAAACAGTTAAATAAAATTATCCTAAGATAGCCTTCTCATTTGGAGACTCTTCAAGGGACTGTCCTTATGATTTAAGAAACTTTTACATTAGTCCCTTATCCTTACATACATTGTTGTGGAGTAGTCTCCAGAGAAGACTGCTAGGACATGGGTTTAAGCCAACAGAAGGTCTTTATTGGCCATTCTGCAACTATACTGGGTGTATGGAACCCAGAGTAGCCCTGAGCTTTTAAGCACAAAAACCATACTCTGGGCTGACATACTTCAGTTAGCAAGAACAGTTAGCTGGAAGCAGAACTTCAGAAGCCAAAAAGCAAGGTGAGTTCATCTAGAGATTTTCCCATAACCATGGACTTTGATGGATTAGGTCTTTATTTTCATTTCGACAAGTGGTGCTATCTACATGCTGAGTTTTGCTCCTGGATGTTACTTCCATCATGGAGTCAGTTATGCTACTAAGGTCCAAGGCTCTGATTCAGCATGTCTATCATTTCGTTCTCTACAACCACTTTTAAGACATCAAGCAATTTTTGTGACTCTTCCCAACCATGTCCAAGCTCTAAGTGACACTCACTTCAAACCCCTGGTGTGGCTTTACATCAATTAAGCCACATTCCTTTCTCCTTGTTCCCTCAAAGCCAGAAAATCCTCCCCTCACTACTGTTCTGAACAATAAATCACTCTCTTAATCCTTCCCTAACAGCTTTGAATCTCCCTTGCCCCTTCCAACCTTTATGTGGTTTATAGACATTAGCTCAGTTAAAACTCAGGAAGCCACCCAAGCAGGACAGTAACTACCTCTGACTCAGCAACTGGGTCACGCTCCTCCTTCCAGGGATCATGTCATAACAAGTTGAACCTACTTTATTATCGAGAGCATTAATCTGGACCAAGTATCTGCCTGCAGATATCTATACAGACTCCAAACATGCCTTCTGTATCGTTCATCCCCTCATTGGTGGGGGAACCCTAACTACTAAGGGCTCACCTATCATTAATAGCACACCAATTTATAATTATTGTAATCTACCTCTCCCCCACCCCCTAGTGAGCAGCTGCTCTCCATTTCCAGAAGTGTAGTATCCCCCAGCCTTGAGTAGGCTGTCTCAGACCTTGCTGCCACTGTGAATGAGACCACCTGGGGTGGAGCCTTCCGACCTAAATGACTTTATTGTTCTGTCACCTGCCACTGCTCTGCTCCAAGCCACAGCTACCACTTAGAGGCTGAACCTGTGAGATAGCCAACAACCTGTGGACTTGGCAACCTAATGCTAACAGCTCTGACAGACTAGTGCTAACAACTTAGCAACAAAGCATCAAGAAGCCTGGAGTGGCAAGGGATAGGCTTTCCCTCTATATAAGCACAGACTCTTAGTAAACATTGGGCCTTGATCAGAAATCTGTCTTGGTCTCTTTACTTCTCTCCTATACAGCTCCGGCCTCCCACTCCCAGTTAGTGTGGCCACAGGGCGGTTACACAGAAGCACCGGGAATTTAATTCTGTCATCATTAGCCTTGGAAATTCTAAGGTTGATAGAGGAACTAAATTCCCAGCCATAAACCTCTCCTCACCACCCTTTACTTTGTCCTTTCTCATCTGAGGAAAATGAAAAACCATCGCTAAAAGGAGCTACCTCATATCACGGCTGTCTTATTAAGGGTGGAAAAAAATAATTTTACCTAGAAAAATTTGCCATTTTAACAACCCTCCACAACCAATTCCCTGTGGTCTATAGTAGCCCCTAGTGCTCCTCTCACAATTAAAGAATTGTCCCTTGTCAGAAATCTCTATTTCTGTCACCCAACCTTGCCTCGAGTGCCCCAGGGACACATCAGGACCCTGTCTTTCTCAATCCATCAAGAGAGAGGAATGTCTGACAAGGACTGGTAGATTGATTTTACCCACAAGCCACCCATCAAAAAAGACCAAATATTTACTGTTTATGGTAGAGACATTTTTGAGATGGGTAATGGTTTTTCATGAGTATCTGAAGGGGCTGATTTGCTGATTAATTAAAGCCACAACCAGGCATCTTATGTCTTGTAGATGTCATCCATCCCTAAGCTCATGTGCCTACTTCTTGAGCCCCATGTGTGCCAGAATATGCCTGGGTACTTACTGGCATCTACCTGGTGGCTCATGTGCAGATAAATAAAGTATGTCGCATCTGCCTTAAAAAAAATGATCCAAGGGAAGTGGGTAGGAAGGGAAAAAGTGAAGGAGAGTGAGAGAACATGAAAAGGAAACCATGTCTGGAGACATTGCTCAGTGGTTAGAGCACTTGCTGTTCCCACAGAGAATTCCATTCAACCACATGGCAGCCCATAACCATACTTATCTCAGTTCCAGGGGATCCAACACCATTTTTGGGCCTCTGTGGGCACCAGGAACATATAAGGTATATCATATATGTAGGTAAAAACCTTACATGTAAAACGTAAATATTAAAATGAAACCCTTTAAAACTAGGAAGGTAGGATATGGACTAATTGGGAAGGAGAGAGATCATGGGTGAAAGATGGAATAGGACAAAAGAAGATGTCTGGGGAAGAATGTGTTTTAAAAACATTAAATACATGTGTAAAGTGTCATAATGGGAAATTATTATGTAATTTAAAAAGCACAATAAATTGCCACCATTGCAATGACTTTCACTGAAACAGTCATGGTCTCCCAGGAAGGGGTATTGTGGACTTAAGATGATCACTGCAAGGGAGGAGGGACCTGAATGCAGACTCTGTGACTCAAGAAGACAAGGAGTTTTGGAGAAAAGGGTGGGTTCAGAGGACCCTGTGCTTGCCCATGCTCTCTCTTTACCAAGAGCACGATTCTCAAATATTCACACAGCTCATCTGGGGGAAGCTCACAGTACACACCTCATTGGGAAAGCAACCGCAGCATCTGTCCGCAGTTACGGCTTTCTGTTCCTTGCTTTCTACCCAACACCCACACTGGGCTTGTGACTCCAAGGACAGGAAATGCTGTGACTCCAGGTTTGAGGTGAGAGTTGCTGCTGTCTAGAATAGCTCCCAAAGCTGTGCTGTGCCTCAAAAGGCCAAAAACAAGAATATACACACAGCAGAAGACAGTTTGCCCCACCTGCTGAGCCCTGGCTCCTACCAGTTCCACCTAGTGAATACAGCCCTCCTGCAACAACTTCGCCCTGCCCACCAAGTTCCCGCCTACAACTCTTAGGGTCCAAATATCTGTCTGGGCAAGGCATGCAGTGAATCCCATAGCAGCACAGACACAGGCCTGAGAACTGATCATGTCGCCGGTCATACCTCCTGTTTGGCTGACTGCGGTAGCCTGTGATCTTCTGTTTCTCCTCCATGTGCATAGTGAGATGCCCTAGGTTGGTGATGGGGACCAGAGACCAGAGTTGCCTTTTTTTTTTTTTTTTTTTTTTTTTTTTTGCAGAGCCAGAGACTGAAACTATGGTAGGGAGGGTGGTAAGGAGGGAGGAGGAACAGGTAGAGATGACAGAGTGGCAAAGTGACCTCGGAGCACACAGAAAGTCAGTGGTGCCTAAGGGACCAGCTCATTATGAGAGGCTCTGAAGAGCACCGGGCGTGAAAGAAATACAAACGGACAGATGGGGCATTTCCTTCCTCTGTATGTGGCTGTGCCTGTGACTGTAGCTGCTATTGACCCTTGGGGTCATAATGAAATTAATCATACCTTTATGAAGTCGTTTATTTCTAGATGTTTTACCCCCTTGAACAGAAAAGCATCCTGGTATGCTCCAAAATGGCCCTTGGAAAGCTTCCTGGCCCTCTTTTATACAGTTCTCCAGCCCTACAGATAATTGCCAAACTGAGAGGCCCAGGTTCCCTTCCCCATTCTCTGACCTTTGGAAAAGGCATAACTTGGCTTTCAAGGCAAAGAGCATGTGCTCTGGGCCTGCCACAAAGACTTTGGACTTACAAGAAGATGAGCCAGCAGGACACTGGGCACAAGGTCTGATGCCTCTTACCCAGCGGTGATCAAGTGTGAGCCATGCTGATCTCCTGCCAGGCCACAATCAGATCTACCCTACGGAGACCATATTTGACTTCACACTGTGATCCTTGCCTGGTGTCCAGACTTTGAAATGCCACCAGGATCTTCTGGGCAGGACAATCTGCCCTACATCCTTTTGGCTTATTTGAACATTCTTGTTCTGATTCTGGGTTCAGAATTACTAATAACTAGAAGGGGGACAGAGTTGTGTCCCATCCTGTCTCATACATGATGAAGAAGATAGGTGTGGGCTGCTATGTTGGCATGTCCATGTAAATAGCATGCTGGATGAGACAGAAAAGGCAAGAGGCTTTTCAGTTGCAGGCCAGCTTAGGCTACATAGCAAGAACCTGTCTCGGGGAAAAATAAAAAAGTTAAATGTAGAGATGTGTAAAAACAGAATCCCATAACAATTTCAGCATTGTTACTAAACAGGGGTGGGGGTAGATCTGGAAATAAATTTGGACAGAAATTCTTAACAAAGTGAGGAATTTGAAATATCATATAGTCAGATGACAATCCAATCAATGGGAATGGTTTGGTTTTAAACATAACATAGATGATGTTTGCTGAGATTTAATTACAGGGTAATTTTCTACTCCTTTTTTGTTTCTCTTCATGGGCCCACTTTTTGCACATATGGCTATTATAAAGACAAGGAGACTCTTGAGAAGGCTACACATGTGATTAGAGAGGCATTATCCTTTCCCCACATGTATGAACATTCAGAATCTCTGATTAGTAAACTCCAATTCTGTTTTATTTAAAAATATGTGCATAGATTTTTTTTTAATTTTTCACATATTGGTCAAAAAGCGCTCTTTCTTGGTTGTGTTTTTCCTACCTCCTGACAAAAAGTATTCCAATACATGGGATTCTGTGGAGAGCATCTCTTGGTGGACAAAGCATCCTGTATGTAGCTTGACTCTTACCAGACCAATTTCAGCAGGTTTTGTCTGTTGCTGTAGCAGTGACAGTTATTAGTGGCCCATTACCTCAATGAGCAATGTAGACAGATATGTCATGTGGCACCATATCCTGTAGACAGCATATTGCAGGGGTTAGGGACGAGAGCCTCTGGTCCCTGGGAATGGCTACTTGGTACCACACCAAGTAGAATCAAACATGCAATCCATATTTATCAGGTGTGGAAGGTTTTCACTCTTTTTATGAAAACAGGGCAGGTCTGCCAAATTCTGCTACGTTGGAACATGATACTGTGGAGACAAGTTGCCATGGAAGTGGGACTTGGTGGAGAAGTGAGAACCCAGTGGACTAGACAGGGGTGTAGACATGAGAACTTCACTCAGAGAGCCTCACTGGATACCTCCCTATACCCTAGGCTTGGAGAATTGGGGCTTGGTGTAGTGCCCAAGGCAGAACCTAGGCTGAGGAAGAGGACCTAGCTCATCTCCCATTTTACCGAACACCGGGACTCGAACATCCTAGGCTTACCAGGATTATTAGGTGACTTTCAATCATGACTTTGCTCTCCAACCCCAGCTCCAACAGTCTGGTCTTTTAAAAATTATATTCATTTGTTTGTGTGTGTGTGTGTGTGTGTGTGTGTGTGTTGTGTGTATGCCTGTGTGGTGTGTGCAAAGGAGGATGTGGGTGTCCCTTTTGCTCTCCGCCTCATTCCCTCCAGACAGGCTCTCTCAATGAACCTGAAGCTAGGTTGGTGCCAGCAAACCTGCAGGGATTCCTCTCTCACAGCACTTGAACTGCATCAACTATAAAATGTATTTTTTAGCTCATAAGGATGGATGCCCTTTAGTGAGCCTGGTTGGATAATCTGGTGCCTGGCAGTTAGCAGTATTTGGAGACCAGGATACTTGGAGAAGGCTGATCTGAGGCTCATAAGAAAGTAGCAACACCCATAGTTTGAAGATGGATGATTGGACAAACCCAACCTTGATATCATATGTTACTCACAGGTGAAGACTCAGCCAGACCCATCAGGACCACCCATACAGGACAGGTTCGGGGCAGTCTTGTCCACTTGGATGACACCAGAGTGGGTGTCCACACGTTCCTGGGAATTCCCTTTGCCAAGCCACCTCTAGGTCAGCTGAGGTTTGCACCCCCTCAACCTCCTAAACCATGGAGCGGTGTGAGGAATGGGACCACCTACCCACCCAAGTAAGTTCTCCTGAGGCCCAGAGAACTTCAGGCCCTGGAATGGGCAGGAACTCAGAGCTCTGAGCCAGGCTTTCTCCATCTCAACCCCTCAGTTGCATTCTCCCTGTGATGGGGATATTCTGATGATGCCAGAGAGAGGCCAAGGTAACAATGGTTTCTTGGCAAAATTGCCCTCCACAATCAATGCACCAACCTAACGTATCTAGGTACCACTGGCCAAGAAACAAATACATGTCTTCCAAATGGAGATTCTGAAAAAGAAGACAGTTCCTTGAGAGTCTGAACATGAGAGGAAGGCTGTCCCACTACCCTGCTTACTAATGCAGCAGCTATCTAGGTTCAGCACTCCAAATACCAGATCTCAGAGAGCACAAAGAGAAGTTGTATCATTACATACACCAATAGTTTTCACAGATGGAAATATCAATATCACATTCAAAGAAGTGGGATCCAAGGCCCCCTCCCAACTGACAGCCTCAGTGGAAGTTTGAGATCGATACCAGTTATCCCAGAGCCTATGATGGGAAGAGATTTTGGAGAGGGATCACATGTTATCAAGACACCGCAGGGCAGAGAGAGGTTGTGCCTCCTTGAGCAACTCAAATCTCACACAACCTACCAGAGGCCTGGGAACTAAATACTGATGGCTGGAAGTGAATATATACTCAGGGTCTTTTTTTTAACCACTGTATTCCATTTCTTGGAATAACTGTCTGTCATTGTCCCCAGGTGTCTACAGAATTCTGAACCTGAGAGTGCAGAGAGTCTGGCGATGATGAATCTGACCATGCCTCCCATACCTATGTCTGAGGACTGCCTGTATCTCAACATCTACACACCAGCCCATGCCCACGAGGGCTCTAACCTGCCTGTGAGTTTCAGGCCGTGGCCAACTTTGGGGAGATGGGAGTTCATTTGTTCAGGAAACTCAATGTGAGGCCTGATGAGAAGCTCTCCCTATCATATCCAGGAAGAACTTCTTTGCCTTGGCACAAACTAACCCCTGGGTATGGGACACAGAGACCTAAAGACTCTGAGAAGCCAGAGGTTGTGGCTCTTTGATCAACTCAAATCTCACACTACCTACCAGAGTCCTGAGAGCTAAACCCTGAGGTCATGCCAGTTTATTATCAAGGGTACCCATTGTGCCAGTGTGGGTGAGGGTTTGGTTTGGTTTGGTTTGGTTTGGTTTGGTTTGGTTTGGTTTTTTGAAAGTGTCTCATTTTGTAGCCCTGGCTGGTCTGGAACTTACTATGTAAACTAGACTGGCCTCAAATTCAGAGATCTTTGACATCTGCTTCCAGAGTTCTGATATAGATACATATTTTACATTTTTATTTATATATTTAAGTAATATTTAAATTTAAAATATATTATAAATTTTAATATTTATTTTAAAACTTTAAAATATTTTTAAATTTATATATAAAATATATAAATTGTATAATACATATAAATATATATTTATATTATTTATATATTATTATATTAAATAAATATACATATTTCATTGAAAATAGATCCTCTCTCATACAATACATCCTGAACACAGTTTCCCCTCCCTCCACTCTTCCCAGCTTCCCCTAATCCTCTTTCCCCCAGATCCTCTCCACCTCCATTTCCTCTTCAGGAAAGAGCAGGCTTCCCAGGGGTATCAACCAAATACTACATAACAAGATGCCACAAGACTAGACACAAACACCCATATCAAAGCTGGACAAGACAATCTAGTAAGAGTAAAAGACTCCCAGAAGACAGGCAAAAGAGTCAGAAATACACCCACACGTACTGTTAGGAGTACCACAAAAACCCCAAGCTAAAGCCATAACACATGCACAGAGGAGCTGGTGCAGACCCATGCAGGCCCTGTGCTTGCTGCTTGAGACTCTGTGAGCTCATGTTAGCCCTGCTTAGTTCCTTTGGTGGCCTATGTCCTGCTGGTGTCTCCCATCCTCTCTGACTCCTACAGTCTTTCCTCCCTTCTTCTGCTAGGTTTCCAGATCTCTGAGAGGAGGGATCTGATGGAAACCTCCAATTTAGACTCTCTGCATAATGTCCGGCTGTAGGTCTCTACATCTGCTCCCATCTGCTGCCAAAGGAAGACTCTATTATGACAACTGGACAAGGCACTGATCTATAATTATAGCAGAAGATCATTAGAAATCACTTCACTGATATTGATTGATTGGTTGGTTGGTGGATTGATTGATTGATTGCCATTTATGTTTGGTTCTAGTTCCCTTGGACTCTAGGCTATCCAGTCTCTGGTTCCTGGCCGCTCAAGTAGTGTAGTGCATGGGTACCCTCACCTAGTATGGGCCACAAGTTAAACATGGTCACTCCCACAAGTTCTGAGCTACCATTGCCCAAGCACATCTTGCAGTCAGGACAGATTATAGGATGAGGTTTGTATGGGTGGGTGGGTGGGTGGGTACCCAGGTTTCTCTTTCCATACCTTACCTACTTCAAAGATACTAGAGCACAGGGGTGAAGGCTCCATGCAGGCACCAGCTCAACTTCTCTACATCCAAGGAGCTATGTAGATGTTGTCTTTGGCAATGGTATCCTGCTGTTAGTTTCCAGAGAGCAACTTTCTGTCCTAGCATCAGCATAGGTTGCTTAGAGATCTCTACAGGATCTCCTCAGCCAACAACTCAACTAAATGCAACCCAGTCCCACCACTGGAAGCCTTGACTGACTACAAAAGACATCAAGTTCAGACTCCATATCCTCCATTACTAGGAGTCCTCACTAGGTTCAGTCACCCTCATAGATTCCAGGAAGTCCCCACTACACTAGGTTTCCACACCACCACTCCCAATGCTCCCCAATTCCAGCTCTCTCTCCATGTCCCCCACCTGGTCCTTACCACTCCCATCCCCACCCATCCCCCAGTCCACCCCCAAATCCATTCTATTTCCCTTTCCCAGGGAGGTCCATGCATCTTCCTAGAGCCTTTCTGTTTGCCTAACCCCTCTGGGTCTGTGGATTGTAGCCTGATTGTAATTTACTTAACAGACAATGTCCACTTACAAGTGACTATGTGCCATATTTGCCTTTCTGGGTCTGGATTACCTCATCACTCAGAATAATTTTTTTCTAGTTGCATCCTTTTTCATGCAGAGTTCATAGTGGTGATGGTGTGTGTGTGTGTGTGTGTGTGTGTGTGTGTGTGTGTTTCACTTCCCTTGGTTTTGCTGCTATGAGATTATGTCATGTTTTCATGGATGCAGTTAACATCCTTGGGTTGGAATTTTCCTTCTGTAGGGCTTAATTTGTAGATAGGTATTGTTTAAATTTTACTTTATCATGGAATATCTTACTTTCTTCATCTGTGGTGATTCAAAGTTTTGCTGGGCTGGCATCTGTGGTCTCTTAGAGTCTAGTGAATATCTGTCCAGACCCTTCTGGGTTTTAGAGTCTCCACTGAGAAGTCATGTGTAATGCTAATAGTTCTGCCTTTACATGTTATTTGGCCTCTTTTCCTTGCTGCTTTTAATATCCGTTCTTTGTTCTGTATGCTCTATGTTTTGATTATGATGCGGCAAGCAGACTTTCTTTTCTGGTCCAGTCTGTTTGATGTTCTGTGTGCTGCTTGTACCTTTATAAGCATCTCCTGAAAATTAGGAAACTTTTTCCTGTTTTTGTTGAAAATATTTTCTGGGTCTTTGAGCTGAGAACCTTGTCCTCTGTTTCTGTGGTTCTTATGTTTGGTCTTTTCCCAGTGTCCCAAATTTTCTGGATGTTTGTGTCGGTAATTTTTTAGATTTAACATTTTCCTTCTCTGCTGGATCCATTTCTTTCATTGTTCCTTTAATGCCTGAGGTTCTCTCTTCCATCTCTTATATTCTGGTGTTAAAGCTTGCCTCTACAGTTTCTGTTTGCATGCCTACTTTTTCCTTTCCAGGATTCCCTCAGTTTGTGTTTTCTTTATTGCTTCTATTTCCATCTTCAGATCTTGAACAGTTTTATTTCTTTCCTTCGACTGTTTCTTCTTTGCTTTCTTTAAGATTTATTCATTTCCTCCAATTGTTTGTTCCTGTTTTCCTGGATTTCTTTAAGGGAACTACACGTTTCCACTTTAAGGACCTCTACCTTCTTCATAAAGTTGGCTTCAAGGTCTTCTTTCACTGTTTCAGCTATGTTGGATATTCAGGACCTGCTGTGGCAAATAGCTGGGCTCTAGTGGAGACATATAGCCCTAGCTTTCATTGTGTTCTTATGCTGGTGTCTAGGCATCTGGTTTTGGGGTGATTATCAGTCTAGGTACTGATTTCTGAATTTCTGTTTGTTTAATGGGCTTTGTTTTCTTTGGTTTCTGTCTCTATCCCTAGTTTTTCAGAGTGCATGGCTGCATGCTACCTGTTTTACTGACATGCTTGGCTGGTGTGTTCACAGGGAATTCTTGCTGGTGTTGGAAGCTTGGGGAAGGGGAGGCCAGGGGGAGATGGTCTATTGCAGTGCTAGGGGTGACCCTGAGAATTGTATCTAGGGGAACAGAGAAAGAAAGTCTATATTCAACCTACCTGGTCATCTGGTAGACTTTGTTGGTGGTTGCCCTTGAGTTGAGGGTTGGGTCCCAGGGACGAGATGGGAAAAGAACATGGGGGATGGTCTGAGGGGTCCACAGGAGATGAAGACAGGGGAGGGGAAGCTGCAGCTAGTGTTCTGTTGCAGCTCTAGGAGCAACCCTGAGAATTGATCTGGGGCAGAGAAGTGGAGAAGGTACATGGGCAGCTTGCCTGATCCCAGGGTTCTGGTATTAAAGGCATGCATCACATAACCAGCTGAGACACTGATTAATAATCAGAAAAGACACTGATGAAAACACACACCCCCTTTTATTTCATTTCAGAGTAGTTTGAGAGCAGTGGTGTTGATGCTCCAGATTTAGAGCCATTAATGTAGTCTTGGGTTCTGAAAGAGGCAGAGAGGTGGTGCCAGGGCTCTGTCTGTGGCCCTGGTGAGGACATCCTGAGGGAGTTTTCTCTGGGTGCCTAAGTACACGAAGACAAAGCATTAGGTAAAGTAGGAAACATTCCGGGTAGAGCTAGAGCTGGGTGGGAACCTCCTAGCTTCTGACTTGCTTTCCACAGGTAATGGTGTGGATCCACGGTGGTGCACTGGTTATGGGCATGGCTTCCATGTATGATGGGTCCACACTGGCAGCCACTGAAGATGTGGTGGTGGTCAATATCCAGTACCGCCTGGGTATCCTGGGCTTCTTCGGGTGAGCCTGGGTCTGGCCTGTGCTGTACAGTAGTGGATGAACAGAAATAAGAAAGCCCTGTGATTCTTTCTTTTCCTGCCACTTCTCAGCTCTGGAGATGAGCACGCCAGAGGCAACTGGGGATTCCTGGACCAAGTGGCTGCCCTAGGCTGGGTCCAGCAGAACATTGCCTCCTTTGGAGGCAACCCTGACCAGGTCACAATTTTTGGCGAGTCAGCAGGTGGCACAAGTGTGTCTTCACTTGTGGTATCCCCTATGTCCCAAGGACTTTTCCATGGTGCCATCATGCAGAGTGGGGTGGCTCTGCTGCCTGGCCTTATCTCCAACACCTCTGAGGTGGTCTACACAGTGAGTATATCTATCATCCCATCAATGACCCTGCAGCTTCAGCCCTCACCCTCTGATACTCTGGAAGTCTGCTCAGTGGGGAAAACAAGGAACATGGGCAATAGCTTCTTTCCAGTACTTTCTGGGAGACTCGGGGGTTAGAATCCACTTCTCTCTGAGTTATACAGGCTGAGTGTAATAAGCATATATAAGCACCTTGTGGCTTCCATTATCCATCAAAAACAAACATGCCTGAGTTGAAGATGTGGCCCAGTAGATAAAAGCACTTGCCTTATTTATAAGCATAAAGACCTGGGCTCAGATGCCCCAGAAAACACACAAAGCTGCAAGTTTGTAAGCCTTCCCATGGTAAGATAGGAGGCAGAGACCCCCAAAAAAATTCCCTAGAAGGTCACAAGCAAGATAGACTCTTGTAGGCAGGAGAGAAACTATAAAGGACTACTTATCAAACAAGATGGCAGGTGAGAACTAGCAACAAAATGGTGTCCTTTGGTCTTTGCACACAAACCATGGCATAGGCACTCCCAAAGTCACACGTGAACACATATGCACTTGTGAACACACACACACACACACACACACACACACACACACACACACACACACAGAGCTTATTTTTAAAGATGCTTAGGTAGAATAACCCCTCTGGCAGTCACATCTGAGGAACAAGAAAAATGGGAATGTCATACTTACTCTAATCTGCACAGCACAAAGATACTTGGGCACAGTGGCATCCAATTGGGAATAGGAAAACTCTTCTCCTTGCCTACTAGGATGAACCAACCCCTGCCTGGTCTCTTTACAGACAGTGGCCACCTTATCTGGTTGTGAGGCCATGGACTCAGAGACCCTGGTGCACTGTCTGAGAAGCAAGAGTGAAGAGGAGATTCTGGCTATTAACAAGGTTGGGAGAATTGTGTGTCTTGGAGGACCTGGTCTACAGGATATGGGAATCAGTCCTTACTAGTCTAAACAAATTACCTCTGCTCCATGCTTGATATCCTTTTAATCCTGTGTGTATAATGAACACCAAGATACCCTAATACATGTAGAATCTCTGCCAGGGGTGTAGGAGTGTCCTGAGACAAAGAAAGGAGGGTAATGGTTAAGTTTTCTCAGTAGAAACATATATAACAGTATATATACATGGATTTGATCTTCATCACTGACCTTGGATGGTCCTCAGATCTTCAAGATGATCCCGGCCATGGTGGATGGGGAGTTCCTACCCAATCACCCCCAAGAGTTGTTGACTTCTGTGGAGTTTCACCCCGTCCCCAGCATCATTGGTATCAACAGTGATAAATACGATTGGCTTCTCCCCTTGGTGAGGCACACACAGTTCCAATTCCCTAGAAGTCTGTAGGCTCATATGGTGGACAGTGGAAGATTGATCCGTATCCATCACACCTTATACTAAAACTGTCTTCTGTCTCCCAAATTGTGGGCTCTGATCAAACTATAAAGGAAATAACCACAGAGACCCTGCAGTCTGTTCTGAAGAATACAGCAACACAGATGGTGAGACACCTTGACTACTGCCTCCAAGAGAAAAGATCTCTGTATAGATAGCATGCCTGGAAACAATGTGTGTATGTATATATGTGTGGTTATGGATGGGATCCCCCAAGAACTTACACCTTTCCCCCTTACCCTATCACATCTCCAAACACATTCTTCACACAGAGGTTGCTGCCTCTCAAAACAAGAACCTGTCTAACCTCATTCTTCCTGATGTTGGTGTAGATGCTGCCTCCTGAGTGTGGTGACCTGTTAATGGAAGAGTACATGGGGGACACTGAGGATGCCCAGACCCTCCAAGCACAGTTCAGAGAGATGATGGGAGACTTCATGTTCATTATCCCTGCACTCCAAGTAGCACATTTTCAGAGTGAGTATATGTGTAATGGGGGCATTGGCGCTCAGAGCTATGGGTCCTAGAACTCTGTAATGTTTAGGTTCTTTCCCATGTCTGGATCATGGTCCTGGTACCAGACACCCAAGGACCAAGAAATACAGCAGTATTTCTTCCTAGTGTAAGAGCAACATCTTATCCAGGTACAGATAAGCAAACAGGTTTTTATTATTCTATTGATTTGTCAAAACTACTCAGCTGGGAAGGTCATGGTCACTGTTTAGCCAAGCACTTTTCCATAACTAGTGCTCCAGCCTGGAACCACCCATTTGACAATTGTGACACTAGATAATTTCATACCAATGTACCTTGTCACCAAGGGTTAGGCAGGAAAGCTCCAGGTAAGAGAATGTAATGTCACCATGTGTCCTCACCTCTAGGCTCCCATGCCCCTGTCTACTTTTATGAGTTCGATCATAAGGCCAAGTACCTCAATGATGTCAGACCACCCCATGTGAAAGCTGACCATGGAGATGAGGTGCCCTTTGTCTTTGGGAACTCCTTCTGGGGCATGCAACGTGAGTTTTTCTTGTTTTCTATGAGCTGAATGTGGTACCAGGTGGGTACCTGAGCTTCAGGTCCAGTAGAGAAAAATCAGGCTCTGGGATAAGACATGATCAAGAGTGTACCATTTCCAGCTTAAAAGGCACACGCAGATTAGAATCTGGACCCTTCCAAGTATAATCTATTATTACATTAGTTACTTTTCTATTGCTGTTATGAGACACTATTACACAGGCAACTTATAGAAGAAAGAGAGAATGTATTGGAACGTTCAGCTTCAAATGGATAGAGTTCATGGGTGGATTAATGGCAGCATACAGGCAGGCAGAACACTGGAGCAATGGCTAACTGCTTACATCCTGATCTATAAGCACAAGGTAGAGAGAGTGTGTTAGACAGAGAGGGGGGGGGGAGAGAGAGAGAGTGCTGGGATAGAGTGGACTTTTAAACCTCAAAGCCAACTTCCAGTGACATACCTCCTCCAGTTTGGCCATGCCTCCTAATTCTTCCCAAACAGTTCCACTATCTGGGACCAAGCATACAAATACGTGAGCCTGTGGAGATTGTATCATCCAAGCCACCACACTTAGCTTAGAGGTAATTAGGACACATGGGGCAGAAATGAACATGGAGGAATTCAATTAGAGGTGTGGGTGGCTCTTGGATCCTGGGTGGTAAAGGAGGAAGGGAAAGAGACCTGGAGTTCAGGGTCGGGCTGCAGTAAGAATGGAGACTGTGGAGCATATGTAGGCAGCTGCATCAGGAGTCTGGGACCTGAACCTTTGTCTTCCCATTCACTACAGTTGACCTCACTGCGGAGGAGAAGCTGCTGAGCAGAAGCATCATGAAGTACTGGGCCAACTTTGCACGGCATAGGTGAGACCGCCCTTTCCCCAACCTCCTCAGTGGTGAGTCCCTATCTAGGGCTCCATTTGTGATTGATGATCTCATTAACATGAATGGATAATTCATCACATGGTAGAGTCACCTCACCCCAGGGCACACTTAGATATATTGTACATATTGCTTATTCATCATACTCCAGTGACCTGGCAGGTGCCATGGTACTGTTCCTTAAATTTTCCCTCTGAGACAGAGACATGAAACTGGTCAGGTAGTCTTGCCCCACATGGAACAGAAACTAGTGGGTGACACCTGTATCCCTGTACAAGGACACTTGCCCCATCAGCCCCCTCAACCCTTGGCCTAATTGGTTCACTGCCCTGACACAAATTAGGATATCAGGCCTTGGATGAGAGTGACTTTCACCTTCTCTGCTGGGTGGCATATCCACAGGAACCCCAACAGCTTGGGTCTACCCCACTGGCCTGTTTTTGACCACGGTGAGCAGTATCTGAAGCTGGACACCCAGCCTGCTGTGGGCCGAGCCCTGAAGGCCAGAAGGCATCATTTCTGGACCAAGACTCTGCCCCAGAAGTCCAGGAGCTAAAGGGGTCTTAGTAAAATCACAAAGATCTGTAGTGTCCTGTGAGAAAAATGATGTGTAGGATTGAGTACACGTGGGGTCAGCCTAACATTCTTAAAGCCCACTCAGAATTCTTGTAGAGCCAAAAAATTACAAAAGCATTCCTAACCTCTAAAGTTGTCCATTTGTCCAACATGTATGACAACCTGTAGGTGTGTCACTCATTACTCAACATGTTGGGACACCTTTTATGAGACCCACTCAGTAAATGTCCCATGATTGTATAGATGTATGATAAGTGTCCCAGTTTTCACATTCCACTGGGACAAGGCTCCCTCCTTACTCTCCTCATCTCTCATCCTCTCCTCATCTCCAAGGCTCAGATCCTCTTCAAATAAAACAGAAGCTTTGGAAATATTAACTACATGGGGGTGGGCTATGTGAAAATCCCATGTTCTCTCTCAGCAAGACTCGTTCCTTTGTTATTTTCAAGTAGCCAATAAAGAAACCTAAGGATGCAGAGTTCTGTTGTGTGAAGTGTTCCAAACCAAAACTTCACACATTGCAAATTGAGCTCTGTAGTCGGTATCTGTGGCCCCTTCTGTTCAGAGCCTAAGACAAGAGAAGTACAAAAGCCCAGCAGTTTCCAGTCACCCTAAGCAACAGAGTAAAGCCAACATCTCTCTTAAAAATTGTAAGCTATATAACACGCCAATAGCAGACGTTTATATACATTTTTATAAACCAAGAAATCCAAAGTCAAATGCCATCAGATTTCTGTGTGGTGTGAGTTGAGTCTCTGACTCAAAAGAGTTCACATTGCCTCCTCACTGGCTAGAATGAGCAAACATGGTAATCTTGATCTTCCCAGACCTTCACAACTCTTAATAGCACTGGATTAGAAATTAGATCTCAGCAAGTAAATTTGATCCTGTGGCTTTCAGATTATAGCTCGTATTGATCTCTGACATCCACCACTAAGAATGCCAGCTAATGGGGGAAAAAAATCCCTACATATTGTCCCTGCGTGTGAAATTTTATTTGTTTCTTTTATAAAAGCCTGCAGAAGCAAGACTAGGCATGCTTATGAGACCCTCAAGGGCCAGGAGTTAGGGAATTGAGCAGAGGGGTTTCCCAGTGTCCCGTTTCCTGAGATTTGCTCTTCGTGTAGGGAGTTCTGCAGATAGCGTGGAGCCCACACTTGCATGAGACTGCCACCTTTGTGAAGACATTTGTCTTTGGAGTGTGTCCCAGAAATGGGGGTTGTTTGTATATCACTAGGTATCAATAGAGATTCCTGTCCCTAGCACCCTGAGCAAGCTTCTCCTTGAATGGAAGAGTCTCCCTGCCCTTTGTGACTTCTTGATCATCATCCCCCAAACTTCTTGAAACCCCATGTGATTTGATTTCTTTAAATGTTTCAACCCCCAGGAATATAAAGTCTCTTGCACTCTGTCGTGATACGAAGGTGCCAAATTCTGCTTGCTTTGTCTGCACTTTTGCTCCCCTAAGCCACTTTCTCTGTCATTAAGGGCTAGCTCGTGTTTTATGTCTTCTAGGCCCTGGGACTAGCCCATTCCTCTGCCGTTCACCAACTTGCCCTACATGGGCCAGCTTACCCAGGGCAAAGTCCCCCTTTCCCAACCACTGCACTGACTACCAATCATAGCGTGCCATGAAGAGTTCTGTGCTGACTGCCCAGCACACCAGGGAATAGATGGGGTTAATGCTGAGCCTTAAGAAGCAGCTGCAGAGGGAAACTCTCACTGGAGCCTTAATGTATCGCTGAGTTCCTGGTGAGACCAGTAGTTGGCTGGACCCTGCCAGGCAGTCAGACTGGAGCTTCAACCCTGAAGACTTCCACTCGCCCACTGCAACTGAAGACTTTCCTGGTTCCTAGAAAAAAATCAGAGGCAGAAAACCAGCAACTTGTGCTGCTCCCCCTGCACCCCCTGCACCCCCTGCATCTCCCTCCTCTTTGTAGAACAGGACATGGTAAATGAATCTCTGGGCCCTTCCTGTCAGGTGGGAGCCCTAGTGAATGTGGTGTCACATCCCTGTGCGCTGCCCTCACTCTCAGGTGCTCTCTTCTTCTCCCTGATGATAAACTTTAACTCTCACCTTCACTCAGGGTCTGTGGGGTTTTCTTTGTGACAGGAACCAGCATTGGTCCCTGGTGTTGGGAGCTTGCGTGACTGATGGGTAGGCACGTTAGTGCCAAGACCAAGTCTCCAGTGTGTTTTGACGAGACTCTGAGACGCAAAGGGGCTCCCTGAATCCTACTGCTGTAAACCCACTGCTGTGTGGCTATCATTTCTCTGAGTGCACAGGACACTTCACCAACAGCAATCTTGCAGCACTTTTTAGACTTTCTGTAGTTGATATGGTTTGAATGTACAATCCACACAGGCTCATGTTGTTGTGTTCGCGGTGGAAGCCAAGAAAACTTACTTTACAGATGGGGAAGATCAAAAATGCAAGCTTTATTTTCTGAGTGCCCAGGAAACCGGGCAGCCAGTACAGGATCTGAACCGTGTCCTTGAAGGGAGGTTGTGCAACATTTTTATAGGTTAGGAACACAGAGCAAGGAGAGAGGGGCGGTGTTATCCAATTGTATTTTGACATTATGGGTTAAACCTGTTGGAGACTGGGTCATATCCAGGGCACTTGGCTTCAAGGTCCTTAATTCATTCTCCTAGATATTAGGTCCAGAGCTCAGAGTGATAAAGAGACAAAGAAGCAGGTCATTCCTAGGCCTGGGAACGTGAACTGGTTTAAACCTGCCAGCAAGATGGAGAAGTTGTCATTGAGATGGCTGTACTTAGACAACTGTTTTCAACAGAAGCCGTTGAGCTATAGGGAAGTCCCCAGCTCCCCTAAGGCCTGGGACCTTGAATTTAACTTTTCCCTAAGATTAAATAATCTGAAAACAAAATGGTAGTTTCTTTTGAACAAAATATTCATATAGCTAGGGGAATAGTTTGACCGCTGGATTCTTTACGAGGTAGGGCCTAGCTAGAAGAATTACTAGGGGTGGGCATGCACTGATATTCGATTGCAGATATTCACCTGGACTTTCATTTATTATTTATTTATTTGTTTATTATTGTTGCTTTTACTGTTATTGTTGTTACTATGATTTTGCTTGTTTGGATTTTGTCTGTTGACACTCAGCCTTCCTGTGTAACTATGATTTAACCAAACTCAGGATTCACCTGCCTCCACTTCCCAAGTTCTGGGACTATTCACACTAGTCAACATTGCCTTTAGACTCCTTTTTTTTATTTATTATTTTATTTTATTTTATTTTATTTCTCTCTCTGTGTCTCTCTGTCTCTGTCTCTCTCTGTCTCTCTGTCTCTCTCTGTCTCTGTCTCTGTCTCTCTCTCTCTCTCCCTCTCTCTCTCTCTCTCTGTGTGTGTGTGTGTGTGTGTGTGTGTGTGTGCATGCATGCACACATACAGAAATGTCCCTGAGACCAAGGAAGAGTCCATGCAGATTTTCACACCATGACTATGGGGATTAAGGGACCAGGGCAGGAGAAACAAGTAAATCATGAATCCAGAAACGAACGAGAAGTTTTCAGGATTGAAGGAACCGTCGTAGCTGCCTTGTATTTGCCCTCCCAGCTCCCTTCGCCCCACAATAGGTGTGGCCATTCTCTAATGTGGGTCACTATGGTGTGTCTCTTCAGAGAAGCCCTTCGATTTCTCTAGCATCAGCTTTCTGCTCTGTCTTCTCATCCCTGACACCTTCCTTCCACCTGTGACTGTCATGTCCTTACACTTAGTGGTTGCAAGTTGCAGGTGCAGGTCCCTGTGTTTAAGGGGCTGTAGACGCCACATAGCACCTTCAGAGGAGGTCAAAAGAAACACAGGAAGTGTGGAGGTGTCTATAATCCCTGTCTGCTGATTTTGGCTTTCACAAGCCCAGTCTGCTCAGAGTCGTTCTCCTGCAGTACCCACCCTGCCAGGCCCCACCCAGAGCCCTGCCCACACTCTGCAGGGTCCAAACTCCAGCTCCAATCCTCAGTTGCCTTCTGGTAAAGCCTGACCTGCCCTACAGAAGTTCAGAAACACGCCTGTGTACCAACCATGAGACTGGAACAAATTCATGCTCGGCTAACCACCGCGACCTGTGGGCTCCTGCTTCTCCTCCGGGTCCAGGGTGAGGCTCTCAGGGGAGTGAAGGGAATTATGTCAGAGCTGCCAAACTGTGAAGAGACTAAGGGAGAGTAAGGGAGGAAATGGCCAAGGATGGGCAAGGAAATGGCAAGGCTGAAATGGTGAAGCCCATTGCTTACTTGTGTGATACTCTGCAAGTGTCAAGGTGGGCCGCCTAAAGCTAAAAGCATAGTGGCTACCTGAAGATGCTCGCCTTCAAGGATGGAACTGAAAAGGAGGGGGTTTTGAGGAGTGGCAGATTAACAAGGCCAGACAGACTCAAGATGACGAGTCAGGACATTCCCTATTGTTATTAGACGCGTTCTCACGACCGGCCAGGAAGAACACCACAGACCAGAATCTTCTGCGGCAAAGCTTTATTCTTACATCTTCAGGAGCCAGAGTGTAAGCAGCAAGAGAGCAAGAAGCAAGAGAGAGCGAAGCAAGAGAGAGAAGCAAGAGAGAGAGAAAACGAAACCCCGTCCCTTTTTAAGGAGAATTCTCCTTCGCCTCGGACGTGTCACTCCTTGATTGGCTGCAGCCCATCGGCCGAGTTGACGTCACGGGGAAGGCAGAGCACAAGTAGTCATAAGATACCCTTGGCACATGCGCAGATTATTTGTTTACCACTTAGAACACAGCTGTCAGCGCCATCTTGTAACGGCGAATGTGGGCGCGGCTCCCAACATCTCCCCCTTTTTCTTTTAATAAGAGCAAATAGGCCACCCATATTAATGAGAGTGGAGATAGAGGTCAAATCCCCAGTGTGTAGGTAAAGGAGCCATGTACAGGATTAGCTCTTAGGCTCACAGGCTTTTACCCAGAGCAACCCTGACCTGCTCCCGTGTCGTTTTGCCTGGGGGAAGGGAACTAGGACACTGAACCTTCATGAAAGATGACATGTCTCCCTAGAATAGGCTCATATATGCCGCAGAGCCTTTCCATTGCAGTGCTTAGCCTTGCAACTCTCTCGGGCTGCTGAAGCACACTCACTCTATCCCGTGCAATGAGTCTAGCCTCATGGGATATAAGAGCTGAGTGGCCAGCGACCTATTGCCTAAGCATAGATATATCATATATCAGGGGGAGCTCCATGTTCTAGTCCTGCAAGCGCCTGGGCAATAACCACCTTGTCTCTCCTAGTTTAGGCCTTAAGCTTACAGACCAATCAAAGAAGCAACACTAATCCACAGCAAAGTGTATCTCCAAATAATATTAATCCCACCCATTTTTTAAAGAAAGAAAATGCTGAGGAGATCCAATTGGGTAATCCTTTGGTCAGGGACAGGTCCAAGCGGGTGGAGTTGACCTGAAGTCTCAATTCCCGAAGGGATCTGTTCAAATTCAGCCATCCAATTCTGTAACATATACTGAAAAAGACTTTTTGACAAATTAGCTGCCCTAGTAAATTTAACATACTGAATGGAAGTAACACACAATCCCGGAAACTTTTGTTCACATCCCAGCTGAGTTATTTGCCATAATACATCTAGTTGTTTCTGGACAAGATCTATGAGTTGATTAACCAGCATGAGGCCTCTCTGTATCTTGACATTAGCTGAGGCCTGTTCATCTATGACTGTAGTCACTGAGGCTGACAAAGTGTTAATGGTGTCAGTCGTCTGGACCTGTCCAGACAGAGCCAAGGCTGTCTGAATTAAGGCCAAACCCAGTTCCTAGTTAGTGGTAAAAAAGCAGGAGAATACTTGAGCATTATACATCACCGTCATTGGGAGTGGAAATGTCGACATTATCCCCCAACGCTGCTCTCTCTTTATTATTGACGCCCTGGACATCACCAAGACGAGGGACATTAGTATTCCCTTGGTCAGTCTGGATTTTTCGGGTGAGTCTTTCTGGTACCCAAAATGGGTTGTCTTCATTCTGTGGGAAAACACAGATAGCTCCCCTGGATCTTATCAAAATAGGATCCGGGCCATACCATTTATTATCAAGGACATTTTTCCATTTAACCATCTCATTGGGCCTATCTGGCTCTGAACAATGACGTTCAGCCGCAGTATGGCCATGAGCATCAATATTTAAAAAATTGAGTGTAAAGAGTGCCAAAGACACCGACACTCTTGGTGCTCGGGGTACAGTCTCCTCAAAAGTTCCCCTCTTCTGTTTTATAAGATAGGTTTTGAGGGTGCGATGCGCACGCTCAACAATACCCTGTCCTTGAGGGTTGTATGGAAGTCCAGTCAGGTGGGTCACGTCCATCTGACGGCAGAACTGTTGGAATTTTTGAGACGTATAAGCTGGTCCATTATCAGTCTTAAGGAGTCTGGGTTTCCCCCAAGCACTCCATGCCTCAAGACAATGTTGAATCACATGTGAGGTTTTTTCTCCGGTTAACGGAGAAGCAAACATGATGCCAGAACATGTGTCAATGGACACATGGAGATATTGAAGTTTTCCAAAGGAAGAAACATGTGTAACATCCATTTGCCAGACCTGTAGAGGTCGAATACCGCGTGGATTAATTCCCACATGAGGAACTGGCAAGAACTCACAGCAGCTTTGACATTGAGTAACAATGTCACGGGCTTCTTTTCTTGTCAAGGAGAAACGACTGCGTAATGTTTCAGCCGTCACATGAAAATTGTTATGAAAATTTCTTGCAGCCTCTACCGGGGATGATAGGGCAGCAGCCACCACTTTAGTGGCCTTATCTGCCGAATCATTTCCCAGAGCCATGGGGCCAGGTAGGCCTGAATGGGCTCTAACATGAGTAATATAAACAGGAGATCTTCTAGATAACAAAACTAATTGTATCTGCTGAAAAATATTGGCAACTCTACTGGAAGGCTTAATCACTCCAGCCACTTCTAAAAGATTTACTGCATTAACCACATAATAGGAATCTGACACAATATTAAGGGGTTTTAAAAAGGTTTTTAAAACTTCTAAGACCACTAAACATTCTACCACTTGAGGTGAATTTTCATTATACTGTTTGGATACCACTTTACCATTAGCCACATAGGCACCTATGCCAGTTTTTGATCCATCAGTATATACCACAATCCCATTTTTAAGTGGGTTTCTTACTGTTATTTGTGGAAACACAACAGATTGATTTTGGGCAAACTGTAAGATTGGATGTTTTGGATAATGGTTATCTATTTTTCCTGAAAAGGAGGTAACTAAAACTGCCCAATCATTAGATGTGGCTGCCAAGGTTTGAACCTGTGCAGCGGTATAAGGTACAATTAAAAGATATGGACTTTGCCCAAAGTGGGTGATTGCTGCTTTTAGACCTTTAAGGGCAAGCCGTGCAATTGCATCAGGATACCAATCTATTATTTTAGCTGGGGATACGTTTGGATGGATCCACAACAATGGCCCATTCTGCCACAAAACTGCAGTTGGCAATTGTGCTGTCTTAAAGACACACAAACTGAAAGGTTGCGAATCCTCAATACGTTGTAATTGTGCATTCTGTAAGGCTTTTTCCACCTTTTGTAAGGCCTGGTTAGCAGCTAGAGTAAGAGTCCTAGGGGAGGAGATATGAGGATCTCCTTCTAAAATACTAAACAAAGGTCTTAACTCAGCAGAAGGAATCTTTAAAAAGGGTCTGAGCCAATTAATATCTCCCAACAGCTTTTGAAAATCATTTAAGGTATGGAGGTGATCTCTTCTTATCTCTACCTTTTGGGGCACAATCTTATCTGGGGACACCACAGAGCCCAAGAATTGTCCTGTATCAGAAATTTGGACCTTTTCTGTGGCTATCTGTAAACCCCACTGACTTAAAGTTTTAAGTAGAAAAGGATATGCCTTTTGTAGCATGGTAAGGTTCTTATGGCACAGGAGGATGTCATCCATGTAAAGGAGCAAAATTAAAGAGGGGAACTGTTCCCTCACTGGCAAAAGAGCTTCTTGCACATAAAGTTGACACATAGTAGGACTATTGGACATTCCCTGTGGTAAGACCTTCCATTGATACCTCTTATCAGGTTCCATGTGATTAATAGAGGGGATGGTAAAGGCAAATCTGGGCCTATCTCTTGGACACAAAGGTATAGAAAAGAAACAATCTTTAATATCTATAATAATTAAATTCCAGCCACGTGGTAAGGCGGAAAGTACAGGGAGACCCCTCTGTACTGGGCCAAATAAGTTCATTTGCTCATTAATGGCTCTGAGGTCATGGAGCAGTCTCCACTTTCCTGACTTTTTCTTAATTACAAAAATTGGAGTATTCCAAGGTGAGGTAGAGGGTTCAATATGGCCTAATTTTAATTGTTCCTCTACCAGTTGAATCACAGCTTCCAGTTTTTCAGAGGATAGGTGCCATTGAGGAACCCACACTGGGTCCCCTGTTTTCCATGGTATGGGTCGTGCTGCCCCAATGGCCGCTAAGGAAAACCCAGACCCTGTCTGTCTTGGTTTCCATTAGGTGAGATGGGCTCTATCCTTCCCTGTTCTTGATGTCCTAACCCTTTTCCTTCTTTATAACCCATCTTTGCCATGATATTTTTTGCTTTAGCTGAATACCCTCCTGATGGGGCGTTTTCATTGGACAAAATAAGGCCCAAATGCTGCATAATATCCCTTCCCCAGAGGTTAACCGGGAGTGGGAGCACATAAGGTATGAATTTCCCTTGCTGCCCTTCAGAGGATTCCCACGTCAAGGCAACGGAGCTTATAGTGGGACATGATTGATATCCTAGGCCCTGTAATGAATGAGATGACTCTGTGGTGGGCCATGCTTTGGGCCACCAATGTGTAGAAATTATACTTTTATCTGCTCCGGTATCAAGGATGCCTTCAAACTCTTTTCCATTAATCTTAAGGCGGAGCTTAGGTCTATCATTTAAAGATACAACCAAATAGGCAGAATCATTTCCTGAGGAGCCCATTTTCTTTATCTCAGGTCCTGCAAATTTCTCCCTGGTATTATCAGGGAGGAGCAGCAGCTGAGCTATCCTATCTCCTTTACTAATAGAAAAAACGCCCTTAGGGCTTGAGCACAGGACCTGTATTTCAGGGGAATGTTGACAATCCATAACTCCAGGGTGGACTACTAAGCCCTGCAAGGTGAGTGAACCCCGGCCGAGAATAAGGCCTATGGTTCCCGGGGGCAAGGATGGTATAGGCTCCACCGGCACCGGCTGAATACTCATTTGAGGCATTAATAGGAAGTCGGAGGCGGCACGCAGGTCCACCCTTGTGGGTCTTCCTGGGTCGCCTCTCTGACTGCTTCCTGGGTCCTGACAAACCGGTTCCCATATCTTTGAGGGCCCTGGGACCGAGGGCCCGATGACCCGTTTTTTGGCACATCAGTTGATTGACTATCAGGTGGGGGAAGAATTCTGCCCTTTATATCCCTCACAGAGCGACACTGGTCAGCTCTATGATAACCCTTGCCACACTTAGAGCAAAGAGTGAGAGTCCCTCCCTGTTTATCTGGAGCTCTGCAATCTTTCTTAAAATGCCCAGGCTTTCCGCAGTTAAAACATGTCCTCTGATCATTTCTGCCCATGGAGCGGTTTTGGGATTGAAGGATGGCAGCCGCTAAACCTGCATTGCTGAGAGGTCCCCCAAGCTCTCGACAGACCCTGAGCCAGTCTTGTAAGCCTTTGTTCTTTCTTGGGGCTATGGCCGCTCGGCACTCCTTTGTGGCTTGCTCATAGATTAGCTGTTCTATTAGAGGCGCAGCTTGCTCTGACTCTCCAAAAATACGCTCTGCTGCCTCTGTCATTCTGGCCACAAAATCTGAGAAGGATTCCTGAGGTCCCTGGATTATCTTTGTTAACTGACCAGTGGTTTCACCTGCTCGAGAGAGCGCTTTCCAGGCCCTAATAGCCGTGGAAGAAATCTGGGCATAAGCTCCCCAATGGTAGTTTGTCTGATCAGCAGAATAAGCTCCCTGACCCGTTAACAAGTCAAAAGTCCAATCTCTCTGCTCTGGAGTCAAAGCAGCTGCGTTTGCTCGGGCCTGCGCCTGTGCAGCTTCGTGCCAAAGCGCTTTCCATTCCATATATTTGCCCATACTAGGGAGAGCGGCTTTTACAACCGTTTGCCAGTCAGCAGGAGTTAGTGCCATGCCAGCGAGCCTGTCTAACTGCACCAAGGTAAAATTAGCATTGGTTCCGTATTTACGAACCGACTCGGCAATTTCTTTAATTTGTAAGTATTCTACCGGAGCGTGGACACGCCCACCCTCGGCTCCTTCAAAGACTGGAAATGCCTGTTCTATTTTCCTTTGTTCCTCTCGGGGAATGAATGAGTCTGCGCACTGCCTCTCTGCGCACTGCCTCTCTGCGCATTGCTGACGCACTACGGGCTGACGCACTACGCAGGGCGGGGACTCCGCATAGGGCGGGAGTGCACCTGGTAGCCGATTGCCCTGAGGCCAATCAGCAAACTGGCCTTCGCCAGCCGCTTTTGGCTTTTTCCTTAAATGACTAGTTAGCACTTTACTTGGCGGCTGGTATCCTTTTCTTTCATAATGAGCCGCTTCTTCCTCCCAGTCTGTTTCCTCAGAGGAGGATTCTTCATCTGCTTCAGAACTACTAAGAGCTGGCTTCCTGAGCTCATCTAGTGACGAGTATCTCCTAGAGACCTCCGCTAATTGATCTTTCTTCTTTTCCCTTTTTCCTCTTTTTCTTCTAATCTCTCTCCAGGTATTCCTACCTAACCTTAACTTTTCCTCGGGTTCAAGACCCTTGGAAAGGCCTGTATACTTAGTTTGTGTACTACATTTTCTTTTTGCTCCTACTTTCTCTCCCCGCTTTACTTCTGATAGATTACCCTGAATTTCCTCTAGAATTTTCAGCCCTGCCTTAACCACTATATAACATGTGAAAAGGAACAAAAGGGCTCCTAACACTAGAAAAAGTTCAAGGCCAAACATACCTGGTAAAGCCATTTCTCACTTCCGTTCCCCAGCTGATGAGTTCTGAATTCGGCAGTTGAATCCTTCTCAACAGTCTGTTTTATGGGAACACTTTATCACCGTCGTTCCCCAGCTGATGAGTTCTGAATTCGGCAGTTGAATCCTTCTCAACAGTCTGTGTTACGGGAACCTTTATCACCGTCGTTCCCCAGCTGATGAGTTCTGAATTCGGCAGTTGAATCCTTCTCAACAGTCTGTGTTACGGGAACCTTATAACCTTGATTCGCAGTTCTGGTTCCGGAATGAGGGATCTTCCTTGCGCCAGTCCCGAGTTTTTTTCTCGTCCCGGGTTTCGGCACCAATTGTTATTAGACGCGTTCTCACGACCGGCCAGGAAGAACACCACAGACCAGAATCTTCTGCGGCAAAGCTTTATTCTTACATCTTCAGGAGCCAGAGTGTAAGCAGCAAGAGAGCAAGAAGCAAGAGAGAGCGAAGCAAGAGAGAGAAGCAAGAGAGAGAGAAAACGAAACCCCGTCCCTTTTTAAGGAGAATTCTCCTTCGCCTCGGACGTGTCACTCCTTGATTGGCTGCAGCCCATCGGCCGAGTTGACGTCACGGGGAAGGCAGAGCACAAGTAGTCATAAGATACCCTTGGCACATGCGCAGATTATTTGTTTACCACTTAGAACACAGCTGTCAGCGCCATCTTGTAACGGCGAATGTGGGCGCGGCTCCCAACACCTATAGCTAAGCTACAGGCAAGTACTAAACAACATGACCACGCCCTCCGTGGCCATTTGACTCTAATGTATCATTGCCCTAGCCAGAGTGTTAGCATGGTTTTCTCAGAGGTACTCAAGTAAGATTACTTGCTCTTGGGAATAAAGGAGCCCAGTCCTGCCACTGAAACTAGAGCTGAGAGGTCACAGGATTCCTTTTACATCAAATATCTGGCCAGGCTGGGACAGTGGCATGACTCAGCTTTTAGGGGGAAGGAGAGAGCACTCTGTGCCTGCTAAGCAGTTTGCACCTTATCTGGAGTTAAGTGGACAGAACATCAGAGCATGTCCCTCCATCTCTATCCTCTCTCCCTCAAGGGCCCCTCCTGAAGGCCCTAATTCCTGCCACCCATTTCCACTCTGCCCAGGAGGAAGGCCACTTGCCTATCCTTCGTGCCTTACCTCCAATGGCCTTTTCCCTTGTATGATTCAATACCACTCTCAAAAGTCACCAGGACCCTCCAGGCAAGAGGTATGCTCAGCCTCCCAAATGGCTCCCCTTTTAAATGGTCCTTAGCTTGAGCCCACATCAGAAAGCATCATTAACAAGTCTTAGAAGAGCACACATGTGGAAGCTGCCCTCTTCTATCTCATCTGCTCCTGGTCCTTCCACAGGAAATATCAAGGTCCCTGGGACACACACACAGAGCTCTGGAGTTTATCTAAGAATGAATGAAGTCTCTGGCCCTTACTTACAACCAAAATAATTACAGATTCCCTCTATTTCTGTCATCACAATTTAACTCTGCCTAACACAGAGATCACCTCACAGTACGAGTTAGAGATCCCTAATACCACTCAGTAGAAGGCTTCACTTCAAAAATAATCAGTTAATTTGACAAGTCTAACGTTGTGGATGTTATAGCATATTCTTATCTATTGCTGTACCAAGCACAGCCAGCATGAGGCGTCAGTGGCTGGCAAATGGAGTTAAACCTCATGGGTAGAGATCTCTTTCCACATGAAACCCTGTGTGGACAGCATGTGACAGGGAAGGGGTGGGTGTGCCTTTTCACATGGAAATCTCAGCAGGTTGGATCGCGGTGCCAGGGGAAGTGGTTTTGTTTAGGCCGCAGTTGAGAGTTTGAAAATCCATGATCAGGTGGCTCACTCCAGTGAGGCTCTGTGGAGGTCTCCTAACTATGTCACAACACGCTGATGGCATTTCACAGTAGGAACATGTAGGAGAGAGCACTCACGGTGAAAGAAACAATCTGCCTTGGGAATGGCCATTGTTACTTCTGTCTGAGAGTTCTGTCTCTCACTCTCACTGCAAGACCTAACCTGCTTCAAAACTCCAGCAGTAATTCCTGTATGAAGAGACCCATGAATCAGGCTCCTTCCACTAGACACTATTTCTTAAAGGCTCCACTACCTTAACAGCAGCACCCTAGGGTAAGCATCCAGGATATGAACCTCTGAGGGACAAAATAGACCCACATCACAGCATATTATCCCAATCCCCAGATTCATGTCCTTCTCACAGTACAAAATATGCTCAGGCCATGCTTTTGGTCCCTTAACTCCTTTGGACATGATCCCAAAGTCCTAAGTCCCATCCGAAATTCAAGGAAAATCCCTTCTAGCTGGGAGTCTTCAAAAAACAACTTTGATAGTTGATAGTTGAAAAAGTGAATGTTGAAACAGGCACAGAGTAAACAGTCTGTGTGCCGGTTGGTTTTTGCCAGCCTGACACAATCCTAAAGATATCTGGGGAAAGGGAATCTAAACTGAGAAATGAATTCCAGCAGATTGGCCTGTAGGCAAGCCTGTGGGAGCATTTTCTTGATTAATGATTAATGTGGGAGAGTCCAGCTCATTATGAAAACTGCCTCCCCTTATTATATGTAAGAAAGCAGGCTAAGCAAAGCATGGAGAATAGACCAGTGGATGGGTTTCCTTCAGGGCCGCTGTTCTCAACCTTCCTAATGCGGGGACCCTTTGATATGATCCTCATGTTGAAAGATACCTAACCATAAAATGATCTGTTGCTGCTTCATAATTGTAATTTTGCTACTGTTATGATTGCAATGTTCATAATCTGATATGCAAGATATTCACAGGTTGAGAACCAGTGCTCCCAGGTCTCTGCTTCAGTTCCTGCCTTGAGTTCCTGCCCTGCCTTCCCTTCAGGACTGTAAGCTGTAAGATGAAATAAACCCCTTCCTCTTCCAAGTTGCCTTCAGTCATGATGGGCTTATTCTGTCTTGTTCTCTTTTGTTTTTGTTTTTGTTTTTTATAGCGATAGAAAGCTGACTCTAACACTTCCATTGCAAAAGAATGAACAGAAAAATAGAAAAGAGTGTCAGGGCCCAAGAAAACTCAAAAAAAAAAAAAAAACAAGCAGGAGAGATAGTCTCTCAAAACTGCAAGTCCAGCATGCTGTACTCATGGGAACAGGCACTGGACCCCAGAGACTCAAGTGTCCCCATCCATGTGACACTGCTTGCTATACTAGTTACTTTTTTTTATTCCTGTCACATGACCAAAGCAACTTATACAAGGAAGGGTTTATTTGGGCTTATAGTTTCAGAAAAATACAAGTCCAGAATGGCAAAGCTACCATGGCAGTCAGATGCAGATTTGGCGACAGATGGAGTGTAGAGCTCACATCTCACACTCTAAGAGACTGAAATTGAAAATAGTGCATAGTTTTTGAGACCTCAAAAGCAAGCCTAGTGACTTCCTCCAGCGAAACCACGCCTTCCAAACGAACTGAAACAGCGCCACCAACTGGGGATCAAATATTCAAACATCTGGGCATAAGGAGAGCATTCGTATTCGAACCGCCACCCTGGTGCTCTCTCACAGTGTGTGCCATGGCCTCCTGGCTTTCAGAGGCTGCTGCTGCTGCCAATTGCCTGATTTTGTATAGTTCCGGAATCTCAAAAGCCATGGTCCCACCCTCACAGCTAGCAAGGCATTCTGGGGGGAAACCTTGACATTGCCGCTGGGGTGGAGCCTCCCGGGGTTTTCGTAGACATCCCAGTGGAACCTACTATGAACTAATAGACCTGGAATTCTGTGTCCAGGTAAACACACAGAGATCTGCTGCTACTTGATCCCGTTTGGGCCAGTGTCAAGAGCCATCCCGAGGCTGGCTCAACCATGGCTAGCATGCAGCATCATACCGTAATCTAAGGAGCAGAATCCTAAAGCTACCCTGAACATTGAGCACGTGGAAAGCTCTGTTTTTGAACCTTCCAAAGCTTCCCTGTTTGTGCTAGTAGGCAGCTAGAGGGAGAATGTGTTAGCAAAATGGAGGATTTCTGTGATGTCTTCAGAGTGCTTTTTTTTTTCCCATTGTTACGGGGCGTTCCTCTGAGCCTGGCTTCCTTCTACCCATAGCACATTCTTCCGTGCCTTCATATACTTTTTTAAATTAATGATTTATCTATTTTTATATTATGTGTATTGGTGCTTTGCCTGCATCTATGTCTTTGGGAGGGTGTCAGATCCCCTGGAACTGGAGTTATAGGCAGGTGTGAGATGCCATGTGTGTGTTGAGAATTGAACCCTGTTTCTCTGGGAGAGCAGCCAGTGCTCTTAACCACTGAGCCATCTCTCCAGCCCCAACATCTTTTCCCACTTTGGTTTGTTGTTGTTGTTTTGTTTTGTTTTGTTTTGTTTTGAGACAGGGTTTTTCTGTGTAGCCATGGTTGTCCTGGAACTTAGTCTCTAGATTGGGCTGGCCTTGAACTCAGAGATTCACCTGCCTCTGCCTCCTGAGTGCTGGGATTGAAGGCGTTGCTACCACCACCACCCGGCATGCCGTCACAGTCTTACAGAGAAGCCTTTTTGCTTTTAGCGTAGACATGATGTGACTTTTCAGATTCCTAAGCTCTGCCTCCCTTGCCAGGGATTATTGTGAATTTCACTAAATATGGTCCGGAAGACTCACATCATTCCCTCTGTGGTTTACTTAAAAACATCTTTCTCCAAACACTTGTTGGCATCACTCTTAAAGTTGACTCTCTATGAGCTTTAGAATATGGATACAATGTAGCCAACTTCTTGGTAATAATTGGACACAGGTGGCCTTCAGTCTAGTTTACAATGGATGGTTCTCACTTTCTTCTGGGACTTTCTTAATATGTCTTTACTGTCAGCACTGCTATTGGCATTCTGAACATGGCCATGTAAACCATCTATGAAGTCTAAGGTCCTTCCTAGCCTCTTGTCATCAAAGCCCTCACCATAACAACTTATAATGTTCTCGTTACAGCAAAGTAGGACTTGTAGATTGTCCCTCCAAACCCTTCCAGTCTTTGGACACTACTGTGTTCCAATCCCATTTCCACATTTTCAGGTACTATTATGAAGCAACTTTATGCTTGGTACCAATTTTATGTCTGAGTTTGCTTTGTAATGTTGTGACAAAATAGCCAACACGGGATATGTATCTGGAGGTTTTTATTCTAAGTTTTCCTTTTTAAATTCTTTTATTGGATTTTTTCATGCAATATATTCTGATTATGGTTTTCCTCCCCTAACTCTCCCCAGATCCTCCATATTCACCCAAATCCATCTCTTTTGCTCTATCTCATTAGAAAACAAACGGGCATACAATGATGATGATGATGACGACGACTATGATAATGACGATGATGATGATGATGACAACAACAACAAATCTGAATAGGAAAAAATAACAGGAAAAGAGAGCCAAAGAGATACATAATAAAACAGACACAGAGGCATGGGTATTTAAACACACAGAAATCCCATAAAAACACAAAATTGGAAACTATAATATATAAGTAAAAGGTCTATGCAGTTAACACACACACACACACACACACACACACACACAAAGAGTTATGGGGGGTGGGGGGGAGGAGAACACCAAAAATACAATTGCATTCATTTTGCATTGGCCCTCTACTGCTGGGCATGGGGCTTGCCCTTAAGTGAGGTTTGTATGCCCAGTGATACTTCATTAGAGAAAACTGACTTTTCTTTTATGAGTGCTTATGACTAAACATAGCTTCTGGGTTAGGGAGCCCAACTGGCATTGACCTGTGCATCCCGCCTCCATCTCTCTGAGTTCATTTGTGTGTCAGCCCAGTTGTGTCTAGAAGGCCTTATTTCCTCCATGCCTTTTATCACCACTGGCTCTTGCAATCCTTCACCTCCTCTCCTGCAGAGTCTCCTGATCCCTGCAGGGAAGGATTTGATGGAGACATACCTTTTGATGGAGAGAACACGCAAAGGTCTCTCTCGCTCCCTCACTGTACAGTGTTCAGCGGCGGGTCTCTTTATTTGTTCCCATACTACAGGAGGAAGCTTCTCTGATGATGGCTGAGCAAGACCTATGAGTATAGCAGAATGTCATTAGGAGTCATTTTATTGCTATATTCCTGAAGAACAGCATTCGGTCTTTCCCCTAGGTACTCAGGCTAGGTAGTCTCAGGTTCTAAACCACCCAAGCAGTTTCTGGCAAGGGTTCCATCTCACAGAGTGGGTCTTAAATCCAATCAGATAGTGCTTGGTTACTCCAACATCTGCTGTGCTGCCATTGTACCAGCATCCAACGTTACAAGCAGGTCATCCTCATATCACAGCTTTTGAGGTAATGTTAAAATACTGTAACTCTCCATTTCAAGGTTCACTTCAGTGGTTTCTCAGTATACAGAGTTCTCCGGATGTATCCCCAAATCTGAGCACTCAATATTCAAGAGCCCCCTTTTGATTTTCAAATTCAAACCAATAGAATCATGAACAGGAGCGAGGTGAGACCCCTGTAACAGATAATAAGTGTGTGAGACTAACATTTGCTAATCTTGCTCTTTGAGAAAGGCTGAACTGAAGGTGACAAGAAAGTTGGTGGGAAAACCTTACTGTGGTGACTGGAAGCTACTTATGCAGACCCAACCTTGATGTCGCTTCTGCATCCACAGGCCAGGACTCAACCAGTCCCATCAGGACCACACACACAGGCCAGATACTGGGCAGCCTTATCCATATGAAGGACCTTGATGTGGGTGTCCACTCTTTCCTGGGAATCCCCTTTGCCAAGCCTCCTGTAGGACCACTGCGCTTTGCACCCCCTGAGCCACCTGAACCATGGGGTGGTGTGAGAGATGGGACATCACATCCGGCCATGTAAGTTCTCCTGCATCCCTGGGATGGATGAGTGCTGTGAATTCTGGGCCGGACTTCCATGGCTCCTCATCTCAAGCTCACAGCACTTTTCCATCATACGGGGGAATTTCTGGGAGTATTTTCAGAAGAACTTTATAATATTAAGAGAGTACAAGGACTCTGCCAGCTTCTTAGTTCAGGGTTTGGCAGTGATTAGGCTCTTTTTAGTGTTATTTAACAACCAAAAGAGAGTCTCTAAAAGAGTTTTTCATTGACTCCCAGAACCTCTAAGATCCCCAACTAACAGCACCAGAAAGGAGGCCCTTAAATAGAACAACTCCATGCAAACATCACATTCCACTGTCACTGTGCCCTATGGGGCTAGATGTCATTGGACAAGAAATGCATATACATGTATGTCAGATACTTTTCTTATTGCTGGGACAAAATTCATGGCAGAAGCAATTTAATGAGGAAGAGTTTATTTTGGTATATAATTCAAAGGTAACTCCCATCATGGTGTGAAAGTATTGGAAGCAGGAATTTGGGGTGGCTTGTCACATTGTGGCCTGACTCACAAGGAAGCAGAGAGACAGACAGAGACAGAGACAGAGTCAGAGACAGAGACAAAAAGAGAGATTGATACTCAACTTACTATCTCTTCTTATTCAGTTTAGGGACCCAGCCAATGGAATAGTACTGTCTGCTTCTAGGCCACGTCTTCCAATCTCAAGTGACCTAACCTAGAAACCCACAAACAAACAGGTCTAGAGGTTGGTTTCCATAATGATTCTAAATCTCATCAAGTTGACATTCAAGATGTCACAATGTACTTCTAATCAGAGATTATGGAAGAAATGAAGGCCTCAAGAGTCTGGACTTGGAAGTAGGGAGGGTCTCTGTACCCTGTGGGAAACTAGCCTCCACTCATTCATGAACTCCAGTGTGACATAGCTGTCCTGTTGCAGAACTGGTTGGTTAAAAGGAGACATGGTCATTGTCAACACCTGCAATAAAAGGTTGTCAAAAGGATTCCTAAAGGTCATTATTCCCCACCTTCAGGAGGTGTAGGATCCAAGCCCCTCCATAACCTGGATTTTACTGGAAGTCTGTGCTCCATATTAGCTTCTCCAGAGCCCATAGTCTATACCTTGATGGTCAGGAAGTTAGAGAAGGACCATGTGTAAGCAAGGCATCAGAAGAGGACATGCCTGTGGATATTTGAAAGCATATTTAGCCTGAGGGTCTGTTGCTGGTCACCCTATGTCCCTGGGCTGACTGTTTGTGTGGTTGCTCACCAGGTGTCTGCAGGACATCACTGCAATGAATATGCAGGCTTTTAAGCTGTTGAAGCTGACCTTGCCTCCCTTCCCTATGTCTGAGGACTGCCTATACCTTAACATCTATGCACCAGATCATGCCCATGAGGGTTCCAACCTGCCTGTGAGTGTCAAGCCATGATCATTCAGGGGTAAGAGAGCACTTCTTCTAGTGAAATACTAGAAGATCCAGATGCCATGAACCTTAATGAAAAATCTCTTCCTGAAATTCAACGTACAAACCAAATGGTATCTAGCAGATTCATCAGGTGCACAATGGCTGCACTTTGAAGTCACCAAAGACCTAGCCATTATTTTTTATTTAATTGATGAGACTTAATAACATTTTTATTAATTTTCAAGTGACATAATGAAGAAAATATCCCTATTGTTTTCCCCTCAAATGTTTCTGGAAACAATAAAGTCGGGCTTTGATACTGGAGTCGACTACAAACAGAGAACACTTGTGTCCATGACTGCACTTGAACCCGTCACTCATAGTATCTGTCTAGGCAGGCAGTTGCTCTAGTTGTACTGACTCTGAAGGGAAGCCCAGCTGGGCTATATGGGAGACACATGACACCTGTCTTGATTTCTTCAGGTGATGGTGTGGATCCACGGTGGCTCACTGGTTATAGGCATGGCTTCCATGTATGATGGATCCATGCTAGCAGCCATGGAGAATGTAGTAGTGGTCACTATCCAGTACCGCCTAGGTGTTCTGGGCTTCTTTAGGTAAGACTGGAGCTATACTTGTCAGTGGGGCCTGAGCAGAGTAAGTATAGCCCTGTGATTCCTGTGTTTGCCATTTATCAGCACTGGAGATGAGCGCGCCAGAGGCAACTGGGGATACCTGGACCAAGTGGCCGCCCTACGCTGGCTCCAACAGAACATCGCCTACTTTGGAGGCAACCCTGACCGGGTCACTATTTTTGGCACATCAGCAGGTGGCACAAGTGTCTCTTCACTTGTGGTATCCCCTATGTCCCAAGGACTTTTCCGTGGTGCCATAATGGAGAGTGGGGTGGCCCTGATATCAAGCCTCATCTCAGTATCCTCTGATGTAGTCTATCAAGTGAGTGCCCTCAACCACCCCAACCCTGAGCTGCCACCTCAGATCTCCCCCTTAGAAACTCTGGTTCTCTGTCTGACCAATGTATATAAGGACAGTGGAGGTAACCAGGAAACTGCCTCCTGTACCAGAATTTCTGAATGGCTAAAGCTTAGAATTTACCCCCTCTCTGCCTCACACTGGCTTGTGTATCCCATAAAGCTGTACGAGTGATTTGTGACATTATAAGCAAAAGTCCATCAACAGGAGTGACTGAAGGAAACAGAAACAATTTCACACCAGCCATAATCTACATGCCTATACCTTATGAGATCTGAGGAATATCTGAACCCAAGTAGGGACCTTAGAACAAATCCTTCCCTGACTGATAGGATCAGTCAAACCTTTCCCTTGCCTGATACTTTTATAGACGGTGGCCAACCTCTCTGGATGTGAACAGGTGGACTCTGAGGCCCTGGTGAACTGTCTACGAGGCAAAAGCGAGGAAGAGATTATGGCTATTAATAAGGTTAGACTGGATGGTAGGATAGATGGGCAATAGAATGTAAGGTAGCCTGCTCTAGGTAGCCTTCAACTCCCTTGGACACTGACTTCATTCCAACCTTCATAACCTAGAGCCCAGGTAGAGCTCTGAAGAGCAGGACATGGGAAACCATCTGTAGGACCTCATAGAGTGGGTGTGACAATCCTGGGATGACACAGTCAGGAGTGGGAAACAATGGCCTGGCATCAGAATTGCCAAGGACCTGACCTTCCTCCCTAACAATCAATGTCCCTTCAGGCCTTCAAGATCATCCCTGGCATAGTGGATGGTATCTTCCTGCCCAGACATCCTCAGGAGCTGATGGCCTCTGCTGACTTTCACCCTGTTCCCAGTATTATCGGTGTCAACAATGATGAGTATGGTTGGATCATCCCCTCAGTGAGTCCTGGGTCTGAGGTCTTTGGTCTCTGGAAAGCCTATCTTCTCATTTTATGTGATCTTGACCACAACACAGAGTCTCCCTCTTACCACTTAGAGCATGAGCATGATTGACTCCAAGAAGGGGATGGACAGACAAATGGTGCAAGCTATCCTGCAGAGAAGGGCAACCCAGATGGTAAGGCTTCAAGGGTACTGTAAATAACAAACACAGAGGGCATTGCCAATGTATCCTGATCATGCAACAAACTGCAGGAACAAAGGATGAACTGTGATGGTGCTTGTGGGCTGAGTGTCCCCAGAACCTGGCCCTCCCTTGATTTAACTTGCCCCATGCCAGGCCCTACTCTTTATCTTGAGGCAGTGGCCTCGCTGTCCCCAGGGCCTGTCTAATATGACTCTCTCTGATCCCTCTGGGCTAGATGTGGCCTCCTGAAGTAAGTGACCTGCTGATGGAGGAGTACATGGGGGACAATGAGGACCCTCAGTTTCTCCAAGTGCAGTTCAAGGAGATGATGAAAGATTTCACCTTTGTGATCCCTGCACTGCAAGTCGCACAGTTTCAACGTGAGTATATCTGGAACTGATGCCTAATGCCTAGGGAGAGCTTAGAACTGTGGTGCTGGTTGAGCTCTGGGGTGTTTATATCCCAACCCATGTCTCTGTATTGGACCTCTGATAGCAGGCACTTAATGTCTCTCATCTAAGTAAATTCTTGGGACTTGTCTGAGACACCTGAAGCTCCCAAACTTTGGTGATATGAAAAGTGGGTGGCAATAACATCATAAGACCATATAGCAAAGATCTCCAAGACTGTGATTCAACCAAGGCCCTCCCTTGATCCCTGCTCTAGCCTGGTTTCACATTTCACTACTCAGATTCTGTGCAGCTTTGGCCCCCGATGCTCTCTTGTCATCACAGTTGAGGAAGGACATCCCCTGGTGAGAGTCCACTTTTGCAGTCTGTCCTTGCCTCCAGGTTCCCATGCCCCTGTCTTCTTCTATGAGTTCCAGCATCGGCCCAGCTTCTTCAAGGACTCCAAGCCATCCCATGTAAAGGCTGACCATGGTGATGAAATTCTCTTTATCTTCAGATCATTTTGGGGAGGCACCCAAGGTGAGGGATCCTTATTCCCCAGAATCTAAGCCCCACAGGCATGCTCAGATGGGGAGACTGAGATTCAGAGAGTAAAGACATTGTGGCTTATGTGCCATGATGTATCACAAAAGGCTGATGTGAGATTAGAAACTCAGGTCCCTTCCACTCTTGCCTGTTTCCTCCAGCTATCCCTACCTGTGTGGGCCATGGAATCAGGCATGGTGGCACAATGGGTTGTTTTACAGTACTTGTTTATTTGTTTGTTTTGACTTTTTGAGACAAGTTAGCCCTGTGTAACCAACCCATAATGAATCAAAGCTCTGTCTCAGTCTTCTGAGTGCTGACATTAGCGACAAGCACTATGATTCCTAATATGAGAAGGGTATTCTAAAGGCGTGGTTATTCCTTAGATAACTTCCTTTCATCAGAAGGAAGGAGGACATTCTGGAGTAAAAATGTGAGGCTGGGATGAGTGAGACAGATTGTGCAGGTGCAGGAAGTCGATTCTGGGTAGTGGGTGGGGAAGAGGAAGGGGAGGGAAGAGGAGGAGAAAAAGGGGAGGGGAGGGAGAGGAGGTAGAGGAGGGAGAGAGGGAGGGGAGAGAGGAGGATGAAAGGGAATGAATGGAAAGGGAAGGGGAGGGGAAGGAAAGGGGAGGAAGAGGGGAGGGGAGGGGAATGGAAGGGAAAGAGGTGGAAGGGAAGGGGGAGTGGAGGGGAAAGAGAGGGAAGTGGAGGGGAGGGGAAGGAAAGGAAAGGGGAGAGGAGGGGAAGGGAGGAGAGGGGAGAAAAGAGAAGGGAAGAGACCAGGGTGAGGCTGCTGGGATGGTGGAGTGAAGAGCTGCATGAGAAACAGGAGTCTGGGCCCTTAATTTCTTCCTCTCTGCAGTTGACTTCACTGAGGAGGAAGAGCTGCTGAGCAGGAGGATGATGAAGTACTGGGCCAACTTCGCACGACAGAGGTGAGAACACACTCCTCCCTTAACCTCTAAGGAGTTGGTTGACATCCAGGGCTTGCCTTGTGGGAACAAGACAATATAATAAGATCTTTTTGTTTGCCTATATCAGGACATCTGCCTCTAAGGTTCCATAATTCCCTAATAGCTTAGCCCATATGATCCAAGCTCAACAGGGCCTAAAGTAACCTTTGCTCTCCCTGCTGGGAGGACATGTCCACAGGAACCCCAACAGTGAGGGTCTACCCTACTGGCCCATGTTTGACCAAGATGAGCAGTACCTGCAGCTGGACACCCAGCCTGCTGTGGGTCGAGCTCTGAAGACCCGAAGGCTGCAGTTCTGGACCAAGACTCTTCCTGAAAAGATACAGGAACTAAAAGATATTGAGGACAGACATAAAGAGTTGTAGCACCCTTGAGTTGAGTTGTAGTTTGTCCTGAGTGCAGGTGGGCTTATTCTGAACTTTGCAAACACCTTAAAATGAGACACGGGATCCACACTTTTACATAGTCATTAGGTTCATAAACTCGACAATTATGAAGTTTCCCCTACAGGATGTATGTTCCTTGCTAAGCCTGATATGAGTCACTTCTGTTACACACAACAAACATACAAGAAACAATAGATGGGTGAGTTGCAGTAGATAATACTTTCCTCCAGGCTACAGTATGCATGGTTCCTCCCTCCTTCCCCTCCACCTCCTCTTTACCTCTCCTCTCACTTCTCAGGCCCTCAACTACTAGTGCTGTCCCTGGGGAGAATCTCACTAACCTTGGTGATGGATGTTCCCTTGTGGTGGGGCTCACCTCACACAGACTCCTCTGTGCTGGCTTAATGTCAATTTGACACAAGCTAGGAGTTACCTAAAAGGAGGGAATCTCTATTGAGAAAATGCCTCCGGAAGATTCTGCTGGAGGGTATTTTCTTAAATAGTGATTGATGGGGGAAGGCCCAGCCCGTGGCAGGTGGTGCCACCTTTGAGCTGGTGGTCCTGGATTCTATAAGAAAGGAAGTTGAGCAAGCCATGAAGAGCAAACAAGTCAGCAGCACCCCTCCATGGACTCTGCATCAGCTCCAGAGGCCTCCAAATTCCTGTCCTCTTTGAGTTCTTGCCCTGACATCCTTCAGTGATAAACAGTGCTGTGGACGTGTAAGCCAAATAAACCCTTTCCTCCCCAAGTTGCTTTGGTCATGGTATTTTGTCGCACCAATAGTAACCCTAACTAAGACATACCTCTTAATGCCAAAATAATGTAGATTGCGTTTGCACATAGTAATGGGAACTAATTATGGGAAATATATGGCCTTCTCTATGGTCCCTGAAGGTTGAATGTCATCTATCATTGGCACTTAAATCAAGATACCCTCCATTTTCAGTGTGGCACATTTCTGCAACTGTAACCCTTCCACTAAGGAAGCTAGACAGGAAGATCTCCATCCCAGGTCAGCCTGGTGACATATCAAACACTGGCTCCAAATAAATAAATACGAAAACCTATCCCCTTCTATTTCTGTCCAAAGTGGTGATTGGATTCATTTTTGTGAGACGCAGCATTAGGTATGCACACAGGATGCTGATTCCTGAACTACTCTGCAGGTAAGTGTGGAGAAGGCCCAGGCAGGTTTCTCGTGTCCTGTCTTTTGCCGTTACACCAGTGTGGCTTGGTCTGCAGACACTATGAGACGCTGTGCAGATACTTGACAATTGCACATCTCCAAAAAAGGGTCATCTGTGAGACCCTCCTTGGATGTGGGATTGTGGTGAGAAACGGAAGATCCAGACATACCAAGGAGCAGAAGTTTCCACCCCCTGACCCTATGGGGGCCTATTCATCAGAGAGGTACCTTCATGCCCTTCATAGTCCCTCTGCAACCTGTGGACCATCTGACCATCTCTCATTTGTGAAGGAATTCATGTGAGTAACACCGCATCATTGTCCCTAAATATTCTTTTTCCCCCTACCCACACCTCCATCCCTCTCTTGTTTGACTAACCCCCACCCATCCTGCCACCTCTACCACCCCACCCCCATGTAGGCATGAGCGTGTGTACTAGCTATTGCAGGCATGAGTTAAGACCAAAGGTTGATGTTAGGATGTCTCTCTCAATTATTACTCCACTTACTCTTTGAGCTAGGATCTCTGGCTGAACCTTGGTCTTACAGATTTACCTAAGCTGACTATCACATTAGACCAGGCTCTGCCTGTCCCCATTTCTCCCCACTGCAGTTACATGTTCCTGCCCATGCCTGGCTTATGTCTGGCTTTTATATGGGTGCAATGGATCCAAACCTAGATACCCATGCTTGTTCAGAAAGCTTTACTCTACCCCCCTCTCCCCCAGATTTGGCTACTTTTTAAGACTTAATTACTTCATGTATATGAGTATTTTGCCTGCATATGTGTTAACATGTTTGGCTACTTTTAATAAAGCTTTACGAATATTTACACACATGGCTTTACATAATCACATGCTTTCAATTTTAGAGTCCAGACCTGGAGCTGAAGCGCTGAGTCCTGTGGAAAACTTGTTGAACCTTTAGAAAAATTTCAGGGCTAGCTCTCAGCTCCATGGTAGAGAGCTTGCCTAGTATGTACAAAGCCCTGGATTCAATCACAGCACCACCAAAGCCAAATATAAAGCCAAATTAGGTGGCATAGGCCTGTAATCCCAACTACTCAGAGGTCTGAGGCAAAAAAAAAAAGATTGCAAGTTAAGACCTGCCTGAGCTACAGAACAAACTACAAACCATCTGATATACTTAACGAGACCCTGTGTCAAAACAAAAGCAAACAAAAGAGAGAACGGTGTTAAAATTAGAGCTCATGTCGGAGCACTTGGCTAGCATGTGGAAGACCTTAGGTCCAATCCCCAGAATTAGAAACACATAAAATGGGGCGGGGGCAGGGAAGAGATGAAGGAAAGAAAAGAAAATGTTGAATCACCTCCAAATGACCATCTCACACCACCCGTGTATCAAAGATGCCAGTTGCTTTGTATCCTCGCAAATCCTTAAAGTAGTGAGCCTGAAATATTATTGCATTGGACGGGTAGGTGCTTCTGGTTGTAGATGTTTCCCTAGATTTTATAGTGTCTGCTTCTAGAGAGAGATACTGAGACTGAGACAGACACAGGGATAGACATAGTTAATATGTTACTGTAGTACCACTTTAAGAGAAGTGATTTTCACTTTTCTCATGCTTTGGAAGCCTTCCATTCCACTCTGGCATGAAAGACAAGGTGCTCCGTGCATGGCAGCAGGAGCATATGATGACAAGCCCTCACTTGGCAGCAGATCAGACAGCAGAGGGAGCCAGAACAGAACCTGAGGTAGGTACAACTTTCAAAGACCAGTGCCTTAGTTAGGGTTTCCATTGCTATGATGATAAAACATAACCAAAACAACTTAGGGAGAAGGGGTGTATTCTGCTTCCACATCATATTTCATCACTGAAGGAAGTCACAGCAGAAACTCTAAAAGGGCAGGAACCTGGAGGAAACTAAAAGGGCTGATGCAGAGACCATGGAGGGATGCTGCTTCCTGGCTTGCTCAGTTTGCTCTCTCAAAAAAACCCAGGGCCACTTGTCATGGGCTAGGCCCTCCCGCTTCAATCACTTATTAAAAAAATGCCCTACAACTGGATCTTACAGAAATATTTTCTCAATTAAGATTTCCTCAATTCCAGTTGACTTTAACTTGTGTCACGTTGACATAAAAGCATCCAGCACAGCCTGGCCCTGGAAAAGGACATGTGCCAACCACACTTTACCTTGTAAGGGATCCATAGCCTTCAAAATTGGGTCCCAAGCTGGAGGCCAAGTGTTCAAAACATATTTTCAAAACTTTACAGGGACATTCAAATTCAAACCAAAAGAATGGATAGCACACAAACACACATGTATATGTATGTATGCTGTATGTATATGTGTGTAGACATGTAGGTAAGAATGTAAGTATACACAGATATACACAGAGAGATGCTCTTGGAGGGGCTGGTGAGATGGCTCAGCAAGTAAAGGCACTTGCACAAGCCTGGTGGTCTGAGCTCAATCCCTGGAACCTACAGTGGAAGAGGTAAGTTCAAAATAATTGTCTCCTGACCTCAAAACTTACATCTATGCATACCTACATGTACACATGCGTGTGCACACACAAGCACACACTGTATCACCCATAAATAATAAATGAAATGCTCCTCTGACTCCTCCTATCTGCATTTTTAAATTCAAAACTCCACTAAGCTAATGGATGAACTTAAAGATACATGTGACCTGCCAAAAATAATCTCAAAATTTATATGGAAACATGAAAAGACTCAGGATAGCCCAAACAATATTAAACAATCAAAACACTGCTGGGCATCATAATCCCTGATTCCAAGTTATACTACCGAGCTGTAGTAATAAAACCAGCATGGTACTGGCATAAAAATAGACACATTGATCAATAGAATAGAATTGAGGACCCACATATAAGCCCGTGCTCATGCAGCCCCCTGAATTTTGACAAAGAGGACAAAATACGCATTTGAAAAATGACAGTATCTTCAATAAACGCCAGTGGACCTCAACATGAAACCTTATACTCTAAATCCAATAAAGGAACACACTTGAACTTATAGACACTGGAAAGAATTTTCTGAACAGGACCCTGCTAGTGAAGGCTTAAGACTAGCATTTGCCCCAAAACAAAAACAAACAGACAAACTAAATCTCATGAAATTAAGCCTTCTGATAGCAAAAAGTGCCATCCTTTGAGTGAAGAATGGTCTATACAGCTGACAGAGAGCCAGTATCTAGAACATACAAAGAACTCAAAAACAACTAAACACCAAAAAAAACAAACAACGTAATTTTTAAAAGGAGCATGGAATTAAACAGAGAGAAGCAGAAGAAATACAAATAGCCAAGAAATACATTTGGGTTTTTTTTTTTTGTTTTTTTTTTATGTTCAAAATCCTTAGCCACCAGGGAAATGCATATTAAAAGTACCTTGATGTTTCATCTTATCCAAGTCAGAAATAAGATCAATTTGAGAGACAGAGACAGAGACAGAGACAGAGAGAGAAAATAAATACAGTACATGTGGGAGTTCAAACATAGTGGTTTTCAACCACTCTGAAAACCAGTGTAGAAATTTCTCAGAAAATTAAAAATGGAGACTAGAGAGATGACTCAGCAGTTCAAAGCACTGGCTGCTCTTCCAGAAGACTGAGGTTTGACCCAGTAACCATGTGGCAGCACTACTGTCTGTGGTTCCAGTCCCAATGGATACAATGCCCTCGTCTGGCTTCCAGGGGTACTGCATGCATGTGGTACACAGACCTAAATAAACGTAGAAGACACACACAAAATAATACAGTTTTAATTAATTAGTTAATTCTGAAAAGCTAGAAGTAAGGAGAAGAAAGATGGCTCATACATTAAGAGCTCTGGCTTCTTTCCCAGAGGACCCAGGTTCAATTCCCAGCACTTACATGGTAACTCCATTTCTAGGAGATACAATACCCTCATCTATCCTCTGTAGGCACCAAGCATGAAAGTGCTACACAGACATACATGCAGGTAAAACACCCATCCACATAAAATTAAATTTAAATTTAATGTTTCAATATTTTTAAATCTAAGAGCAGGCAGCATGACACACACCTTTAATCTCTACCTTCCTTCCTTCCTTCCTTCCTTCCTTCCTTCCTTTCTTTCTTTTATTGGATATTTTCTTCTTTTTTTCCATTTTTTATTAGGTATTTATCTCATTTACATTTCCAATGCTATACCAAAAGTCCCCCATACCCACCCACCCCCACTCCCCTATCCACCCACTCCCCCTTTTTGGCCCTGGCGTTCCCCTGTACTGGGGCATATACAGTTTGCAAGTCCAATGGGCCTCTCTTTCCAGTGATGGCCGACTAGGCCATCTTTTGATACATATGCAGCTAGAGTCAAGAGCTCCGGGGTACTGGTTAGTTGATAATGTTGTTCCACCTATAGGGTTGCAGATCCCTTTAGTTCCTTGGGTACTTTCTCTAGCTCCTCCATTGGGAGCCCTGTGATCCATCCATTAGCTGACTGTGAGCATCCACTTCTGTGTTTGCTAGGCCCCGGCATAGTCTCACAAGAGACAGCTACATCTGGGTCCTTTCGATAAAATCTTGCTAGTGTATGCAATGGTGTCAGCGTTTGGAAGCTGATTATGGGATGGATCCCTGGATATGGCAGTCTCTACATGGTCCATCCTTTCGTCTCAGCTCCAAACTTTGTTTCTATAACTCCTTCCATGGGTGTTTTGTTCCCACTTCTAAGGAGGGGCATAGTGTCCACACTTCAGTCTTCATTTTTCTTGAGTTTCATGTGTTTAGGAAATTGTATCTTATATCTTGGGTATCCTAGGTTTTGGGCTAATATCCACTTATCAGTGAGTACATATTGTGTGAGTTCCTTTGTGAATGTGTTACCTCACTTAGGATGATGCCCTCCAGGTCCATCCATTTGCCTAGAAATTTCATAAATTCATTCTTTTCAATAGCTGAGTAGTACTCCATTGTGTAGATGTACCACATTTTCTGTATCCATTCCTCTGTTGAGGGGCATCTGGGTTCTTTCCAGCTTCTGGCTATTATAAATAAGGCTGCTATGAACATAGTGGAGCATGTGTCCTTCTTACCAGTTGGGGCATCTTCTGGATATATGCCCAGGAGAGGTATTGCTGGATCCTCCGGTAGTACTATGTCCAATTTTCTGAGGAGCCACCAGACTGATTTCCCCAGTGGTTGTACAAGCCTGCAATCCCACCAACAATGGAGGAGTGTTCCTCTTTCTCCACATCCACGCCAGCATCTGCTGTCACCTGAATTTTTGATCTTAGCCATTCTGACTGGTGTGAGGTGGAATCTCAGGGTTGTTTTGATTTGCATTTCCCTGATGATTAAGGATGTTGAACATTTTTTCAGGTGCTTCTCTGCCATTCGGTAGTCCTCAGGTGAGAATTCTTTGTTCAGTTCTGAGCCCCATTTTTAATGGGGTTATTTGATTTTCTGAAGTCCACCTTCTTGAGTTCTTTATATATGTTGGATATTAGTCCCCTATCTGATTTAGGATAGGTAAAGATCCTTTCCCAATCTGTTGGTGGTCTTTTTGTCTTATTGACGGTGTCTTTTGCCTTGCAGAAACTTTGGAGTTTCATTAGGTCCCATTTGTCAATTCTCGATCTTACAGCACAAGCCATTGCTGTTCTATTCAGGAATTTTTCCCCTGTGCCCATATCTTCAAGGCTTTTCCCCACTTTCTCCTCTATAAGTTTCAGTGTCTCTGGTTTTATGTGGAGTTCCTTGATCCACTTAGATTTGACCTTAGTACAAGGAGATAAGTATGGATCGATTCGCATTCTTCTACATGATAACAACCAGTTGTGCCAGCACCAATTGTTGAAAATGCTGTCTTTCTTCCACTGGATGGTTTTAGCTCCCTTGTCGAAGATCAAGTGACCATAGGTGTGTGGGTTCATTTCTGGGTCTTCAATTCTATTCCATTGGTCTACTTGTCTGTCTCTATACCAGTACCATGCAGGGATATTTTCTTTATTTACATTTTAAGTGTTATCCCTTTTCCCGGCTTCCCCTCCTAAAATATCCTATCCCATCACACACACACCCTTCTCCTGCTTCTATGAGGGTGTTCACCCACCCACCTACTCCCATCACCTCCTCCTGGCATTCCCTTACACTGGGACATCAAGCCTTTATAAGACTCTCCTCCCATTAATACCCTACAAGACTATCCTCTGCTACATATGTGGTTAGAGCCATGGGTTACTCCATGTGTACTCTTTGGTTGATGGTTTAGTCCCTGGGAGGTCAGGGGGGTCTGGTTGGTTGATATTGTTCTTCCTAAGGGGTTGCAAACCCCTTCAGCTCCTTCTGTCCTTTATCTCCTCCATTGGGGACCCTGTGCTCAGTCCAATGGTTGGCTGTGAGCATTCACCTCTGTATTTGTCAGGCTCTGGCAGAGCCTCTCAGGAGATAGCTATATCAGACTCCTGTCAACAAACACTTCTTGGTATCTGCAATAGTGTCTGGGTTTAGTGATTGTATATGGGATGGATCCCTAGGTGGGGCAGTCTCTGGATGGTCTTGCCTTCAGTCTCTGCTCCATATTTTATCTCCATATTTGCTCCCATGAGTATTTTATTCCCCCTTCTAAGAAGGACTAACATATCCACACTTTGGTCTTCCTTCTTCTTGAGCCTCATGTGGTCTGTGAATTGTGTCTTGGGTATTCTGAGCTTTTGGGCTAATATCCAATTTTCAGAGAGTGCATACCATGTGTTTTCTTTGTGATTGGGATACCTCACTCAGGATAATATTTTCTAGTTCCATCCATTTGCCTAAGAATTTCATGAAGTCATTGTTTTTAATAGCTGAGTAGTGCTCCATTATGTAAATGTACCACAATTTCTGTATCCATTCATCTGTTGAAGGACATCTGAGTTCTTTCCAGCTTCTTGAATTTAGTGTAGAATTCTATCAGACCTTCAAAGAAGCCCTAATACCAATACTCTTCAAATTATTCCACAAAATAGAAACAGGAGCTCTACCCAACTCGTTCTATGAAGCCACAATTATACTTATACCTAAACCACACAAAGACCCAACAAAGAAAGAGAACTTCAAACCAATTTTCTTTATGAATATTGATACAAAAATAATAAAATTCTTGAAAACAGAATCCAAGAACACATCAAAACAATCATCCATCATGATCAAGTAGGCTTCATTCCAGGGATGCAGGGATGGTTCAAGATACAGAAACGCATCAACACAATCCACTATATAAACAAACATAAAGAAAAAAACCACATGGTCATCTCATTAGATGCTGAAAAAGAATTTGACAAAAGTCTCTCCTGTTCTAAGAAAGACAGATCAGGCAGGGAATTGGAACAATGTTTGATTCTGTACTGAAAGCTGTGATTTCAGTTGATAGCTCAATCAGAAAATCTGAGAACTCTCCTCCATAACCTACCTGGAAACTTTAATCCTTTGCCAGCTACGGAAAACATTGATGAGTAACTGCTTGCTTAAAAGCTTCAATATGTTTAAGGAGAGAGGGAAAGAAAAATAGTTATATCTTGATCAAGACAGTCTACCTCACAATTTCATTATTAGTTGCTTCCTACAATTAGAATGTTTCTTACCTCTGCTCATTGCCTCTGTTACGTTTGTGATTTGTTTTCTGAAAATACATGTGGAAGACCCCTCTGCCTTTGGCCACACAACAAATACTTTCTACCCACCTACAATTTTTCACAAGACATGGGTCATTGTTTAGGAGGGGCATTGACACCATAACATTTATACAATACAGAAAACTATTTGTTTAGCTATATCCTTCCAGGCTTCAATAAGTAATGTTGTGTGCTTAGGCATGGTAGTTTAACATCCAATGCTTGCTGAGCCTGAATTTTAATGCAAAGTTCCTTATCTTAGTAGACAGTGTTTCAGCAAAATCTGCATGATTTAAAGCAGTATTATACTGAGGTTTCCAAGGGGGTTTTTTTTAATTAAATAAAGCAACTTTTTTTATTAGATATTTTCTTCACTTACATTTCAAATGTTATCCGAAGGTCCCCTACACCCTCTCTACACCCTGCTCCCCAACCCACCCACTCCAGCTTCCTGGCCCCCACATTCCCCTGTTCTAGGGCATGTGATCTTCACAAGACCAAGGGTCATTCCTCCTATTGATGCTGACTAGGTCATCCTCTGATACATATGCAACCAGAGACACAGTTCTGGGGGGTACTGGTTACTTCATATTGTTGATCCTCCTATAGGGTTTCGGACCCCTTTAACTCCTTGGTTACTTTCTCTACCTCCTTCATTATGGGCCCTGTGTTCCATCCAATGGATGACTGTGAGCATCCACTTCTGTATTTGCCAGGCACTAGCATAGGCTCTCAAGAGATAGCTATATCAGGGTCCTGTCAGCTAAATCTTGCTGGCATATACAATCGTGTCTGGGTTTGGTGGTTATATATGGGATGGATCCCCAGGTAGGGCAGTCTCTGGATGGTCCTTTCTTCCTTCTCAGCTCTGAACTTTGTCTCTGTAACTCCCTCCATGGGTATTTTGTTCCCAATTCTAAAATGGAACAAACTATCCACACTTTGGTCTTCCTTCTTCTTGAGTTTCATGTGTTTTGAGAATTGTATCTTCGATAAACTAAGTTTCTGGGTTAATATCTGCTTATCAGTGAGGGCATATCATGTGTGTTCTTTTGTGATTGGGTTACCTCACTCAGGATGATATCCTCCAGATCCATCCATTTGCCTAAGAATTTCATAAATTCATTGTTTTTAATAGCTGAGTAGTACTCCATTGTGTAAATGTACCACATTTTCTATATCCATTCCTCTGTTGAGGGACATCTGGGTTCTTTCCAGCTTCTAGATATTATAAATAAGGCTTCTATGAACATAGTGAAGCATTTGTCCTGATTACAAGTTGGAACATCTTCTGGGTATATGCTGGATCTTCTGGTAGTACTATGTCCAATTTTATGAGGAACCGCCAGAGTGATTTCCAGAGTGGTTGTGCCAGCTTGCAATCCCACCAACAATGGAGGAGTGTTCCTCTTTCTCCACAACCTCACCAGCATCTGCTGTTACCTGAATTTTTTATCTTAGCCATTCTGACTGGTGTGAGGTGAAATCTCAGGGTAGTTTTGATTTGCATTTCCCTTATGATTAAGGATGTTGAACATTTTTTCAGGTGCTTCTCAGCCATTCGGTATTCCTCAGTTGAGAATTCTTTGTTTAGCTCTGTACCCCAACTTTAATAGGGTTATTTGATTTTCTGGAGTCCATCTTCTTGAGTTCTTTATATATATTGGATATTAGTCCCCTATCTGATTTAGGATTGGTAAAGATACTTTCCCAATCTGTTGGTGATCTTTTTATCTTATTGACAGTGTCTTTTGCCTTACAGAAGCTTTGCAGTTTTATTAGGTCCCATTTGTCAATTCTCAACCTTACAGCACAAACCATTGCTGTTCTATTCAGGAATTTTTCCCCTGTGCCCATATCTGCGAGGCCTTTCCCCACTTTCTCCTCTATATATTTCAGTGGCTCTGGTTTTATGTGGGGGTCTTTGATCCACTTAGTCTTGAGCTTTGTACAAGGAGATAAGAATGGATCAATTTGAATTCTTCTACATGATAACCACCAGTTGTGCCAGCACCATTTGTTGAAAATGCTGTCTTTTTTCCACTGGATGGTTTTAGCTGCCTTGTCAAAGATCAAGTAACCATAGGTGTGTGGGTTCATCTCTGGGTCTTCAATTCTGTTCCATTGGTCTACTTGTCTGTCGCTATACCAGTACCATGCAGTTTTAATCACAATTGCTCTGTAGTACACCTTGAGGTCAGGCATGGAGATTCCACCAGAGGTTCTATTATTGTTGAGAAGAGTTTTTGCTATCCTAGGTTTTTTGTTACTCCAGATGAATTTACAAATTGCTCTTTCTAACTTGGTGAAGAATTGAGTTGGAATTTTGATGGGGATTGCATTGAATCTGTAGATTGTTTTCGGCAGGATAGATATTTTGACTATATTAATTCTGCCAATCCATGAGCATGAGAGATCTTTCCATCTTCTGAGATCTTCTTTGATTTCTATCTTCAGAGACTTGAAGTTCCTATCATATAGAACTTTCACTTCCTTAGTTAGAGTCACACCAAGGTATTTTATATTATTTGTAAATATAGTGAAGGGTGTTGTTTCCCTAATTTCTTTCTCAGCCTATTTATCCTTTGTGTAGAAAAAGGCCATTGACTTGTTTGAGTTAATTTTATATCCAGCCACTTCACTGAAGCTCTTTATCAGGTTTAGGAGTTCTCTGGTGAAATTTTTAGGGTCACTTTTATATACTATCATATCATCTGCAAATAGTGATCTTTTGACTTCTTCCTTTCCAATTTGTATCCCCTTGATCTCCTTTTGTTGTCTAATTGCTCTGGCTAGGACTTCAAGTACAATGTTGAATAGGTAGGGAGAGAGTGGACAGCCTTGTCTAGTCCCTGATTTTAGTGGGACTGCTTCCAGCTTCTCACCATTTACTTTGATGTTGGCTACTGGTTTGCTGTAGATTGCTTTTATCATGGTTAGGTATGGGCCTTGAATTCCTGATCTTTCCAAGACTTTTATCATGAATGGGTGTTGGCTTTTGTCAAATGCTTTCTCAGCATCTAACGAGATGATCATGTGGTTTTTGTCTTTGAGTTTGTTTATATACTGGGTTACGTGGATGGATTTCCATATATTGAACCATCCCTGCATCCCTGGGATGAAACCTACTTGGTCAGGATAGATGATTGTTTTGATGTGTTCTTGGATTCGGTTAGCAAGAACTTTATTGAGGATTTTTGCATCAATATTCATAAGGGAAATTGGTCTGAAGTTCTCTATCTTTGTTGGGTCTTTTTGTGGTTTAGGTATCAGAGTAATTGTGGCTTCATAGAATGAGTTGGGTAGAGTACCTTCTGTTTCTATTTTGTGGAATAGTTTGTGAAGAACTGGAATTAGATCTTTGAAGGTCTGGTAGAACTCTGCACTAAACCCATCTTGTCCTGGGCTTTTTTTGGTTGGGAGACTATTAATGACTGCTTCTATTTCTTTGAGGGATATAGGGCTGTATATATCATTAACCTGATCTTGATTCAACTTTGGTACCTGGTATCTGTCTAGAAACTTCTTCATTTCATCCAGGTTCTCCAGGTTTGTTGAGTATAGCCTTTTGTAGAAGGATCTGATGGTGTTTTGGATTTCTTCAGGATCTGTTGTTATGGCTCCCTTTTCATTTCTGATTTTGTTAATTAGAATGCTTTCCCTGTGCCCTCTAGTGAGTCTGGCTAAGGGTTTGTCTATCTTGTTGATTTTCTCAAAGAACCAGCTTCTCGTTTGGTTGATTCTTTGAATAGTTCTTCTTGTTTCCACTTGGTTGATTTCACCCCTGAGTTTGATTATTTCCTGCCTTCTACTCTTCTTGGGTGAATTTGCTTCCTTTTGTTATAGAGCTTTTAGGTGTGTTGTCAAGCTGCTAATGTGTGCTCTCTCTAGTTTCTTTTTGGAGGAACTCAGAGATATGAGTTTTCCTCCTAGAAATGCTTTCATTGTGTCCCATAAGTTTGGGTATGTTGTGGCTTCATTTTCATTGAACTCTAAGAAGTCCTTAATTTCTTTCTTTATTCCTTCCTTGACCAAGGTATCATTGAGAAGAGTGTTGTTCAGTTTCCACGTGAATGTTGGCTTTCTATTGTTTATTTCGTTATTGAAGATCAGTCTTAGTCCATGGTGATCTGATAGGGTGCATGGGACAATTTCAATATTTTTGTATATGTTGAGGCTTGTTTTGTGACCCATTATGTGGTCAGTTTTGGAGAAGGTACCATAAGGTGCTGAGAAGAAGGTATATCCTTTTGTTTTAGGATAAAATGTTCTGTAGATATCTGTCAAATCCATTTGTTTCATAACTTCTGTTAGTTTCACTGTGTCCCTGTTTAGTTTCTGTTTCCATGATCTGTCCATTGGTGAAAGTGGTGTGTTGAAGTCTCCCACTATTATTGTGTGAGGTGCAATGTGTGCTTTGAGCTTTACTAAAGTTTCTTTAATGAATGTGGCTGCCCTTGTATTTGGAGCATAGATATTCAGAATTGAGAGTTCCTCTTGGAGGATTTTACCTTTGATGAGTATGAAGTGCCCCTCCTTGTCTTTTTTGATGAGTTTGGGTTGGAAGTCAATTTTATTAGATATTAGAATGGCTACTCCAGCTTGTTTCTTCATACCATTTGCTTGGAAAATTGTTTTCCAGCCTTTCATTCTGAGGTAGTGTCTATCTTTTTCTCTGAGATGAGTTTCCTTTAAGCAGCAAAATGTTGGGTCTTGTCTGTGTAGCCAGTTTGTTAGTCTATGTCTTTTTATTGGGGAGTTGAGTCCATTGATATTAAGAGATATTAAGGAAAAGTAATTGTTGCTTCCTGTTATTTTTGTTGTTAAAGTTGGCATTCTGTTCTTGTGGCTGTCTTCTTTTTGGTTTGTTGAGGGATTACCTTCTTGCTTTTTCTAGGACGTGGTTCCCATCCTTGTATTGTTTTTTTTTTTTTTCTGTTATTATCCTTTGAAGGGCTAGATTCTTGGAAAGATAATACGTGAATTTGTTTTTGTCGTGGAATACTTTGGTTTCTCCATCTATGGTAATTGAGAGTTTGGCTGGGTATAGTAGCCTGGGCTGGAATTTTTGTTCTCTTAGTGTCTGTATAACATCTGTCCAGGCTCTTCTGGCTTTCATAGTCTCTGGTGAAAAATCTGGTGTAATTCTGATAGGCTTGCCTTTATATGTTACTTGACCTTTTTCCCTTACTGCTTTTAGTATTCTATCTTTATTTAGTGCATTTGTTGTTCTGATTATTATGTGTCGGGAGGAATTTCTTTTTTGGTCCAGTCTATTTGGAGTTCTGTAGGCTTCTTGTATGTTCATGGGCATCTCTTTCTTTGGATTTGGGAAGTTTTCTTCAATAATTTTGTTGAAGATGTTTGCTGGTCCTTTGAGTTGAAAATCTTCATTCTCATCCACTCCTATTATGCATAGGTTTGGTCTTCTCATTGTGTCCTGGATTTCCTGGATGTTTTGAGTTAGGATCTTTTTGCATTTTCCATTTTCTTTGATTGTTGTGCCGATGTTCTCTATGGAATCTTCTGCACCTGGGATTCTCTCTTCCATCTCTTGTATTCTGTTGCTGATGCTCGCATCTATGGTTCCAGATTTCTTTCCTAGGGTTTCTATCTCCTGCGTTGCCTCACTTTGGGTTTTCTTTATTGTGTCTACTTCCCTTTTTAGGTCTAGTATGGTTTTGTTCATTTCCATCACCTGTTTGGATGTGTTTTCCTGTTTTTCTTTAAGGACTTGTAGCTCTTTAGCAGTGTTCTCCTGTATTTCTTTAAGTGAGTTATTAAAGTCCTTCTTGATGTCCTCTACCATCATCATGAGATATGCTTTTAAATCCAGGTCTAGCTTTTCAGGTGTGTTGGGGTGTCCTGGACTGGGCGAAGTGGGAGTGCTGGGTTCTGATAATGGTGAGTGGTCTTGGTTTCTGTTAGTAAGATTCTTATGTTTACCTTTCACCATCTGGTAATCTCTGTAGTTAGTTTTTATAGTTGTCTCTGTTTAGAGATTGTTTCTCTGGTGATTTTGTTACCCTCTATCAGCAGACCTGGGAGACTAGCTCTCTCTTCTGAGTTTCAGTGGTCAGAGCAGTCTCTGCAGGCAAGCTCACCTCTTACAGGGAAGGTGCACAGTTATCTGGCACTTGGACCTCCTCCTGGCCGAAGATGAAGGGCCAAAACAGGACCTTTCCCAGAAGCTGTGTTGCTTTGGCCTGTCCCAGAAGATGTTAATTTCAGTAGTCCACACTCTCACCTGTGCAGACTACTTTCTTCGGAGTCCCAGAATCAAAATGGCTTCATCGGATCCTGAGGCTAGGGCCTCCCAGGCCAGCCGGACACCTGACCTCTGGCCAGGAAGGTGGCCGGACGTCTGGAGCCTGAAAATGGCGCTGCCTCAGAAGCTCTGTGGCTCTCACCTGTCCCAGAAACTGTTAGCTTCTGTGGTCCACACTCTCGCCTGTGCAGACAACTTTCTGCGGAGTCCCGGAGCCAAGGTGGCTCCCGCGGATCCTGAGTCAAAATCCTAGCCTCCCGGGCCAGGCAGACCCCTGTCCTCTGGCCGGGAAGGTGGCCGGATGATGGAGCCTGAAAATGGTGCTGCCTCAGAAGCTCTGTGGCGCTCGCCTGTCCCAGAAGCTGTTAGCTTCTGTAGTCCACACTCTCACCTGTGAAGGCTGCTTTCTGCTGAGTCTGGGAACCAAGGTGGCTCCCACCAGTCCTAAGTCAAAATCCCTCTGTTTAGTTTCTGTTTCCATGATCTGTCCATTGATGAGAGTGGGGTGTTGAAGTCTCCCACTTTTATTGTGTGAGGTGCAATGTGTGCTTTGAGCTTTACTAAAGTTTCTTTAATGAATGTGGCTGCCCTTGTATTTGGAGCATAGATATTCAGAATTGAGAGTTCATCTTGGAAGATTTTACCTTTGATGAGTATGAAGTGCCCCTCCTTGTCTTTTTTGATAACTTTGGGTTGAAAGTCGATTTTATTCGATATTAGAATGGCTACTCCAACTTGTTTCTTCAGACCATTTGCTTGGAAATTTTTTTCCAGCCTTTCACTCTGAGGTAGTGTCTGTCTTTTTCCCTGAGGTGGGTTTCCTGTAAGCAGCAAAATGTTGGGTCCTGTTTCTGTAGCCAGTCTATTAATCTATGCCTTTTATTGGGGAATTGACTCCATTGATATTAAGAGATATTAAGGAAAAGTAACTGTTGGTTCCTGTTATTTTTTTTTTGTTAGAGTTGGGATTCTGTTCTTGCAGCTGTCTTCTTTTAGGTTTGTTGAAAGATTACTTTCTTGCTTTTTCTAGGGTGTAGTTTTCATCCTTGTGTTGGTGTTTTCCCTTTATTATTCTTTGAAGGGCTAGATTCATAGAAAGATATTGTGTGAATTTGGTTTTGTCATGGAATACTTTGGTTTCTTCTTTCTATGGTAACTGAGAGTTTTGCTGGGTATAGTAGCCTGGGCAGGCATTTGTGTTCTCTTAGAGTCTGTATTACATCTGTCCAGGATCTTCTGGATTTCATAGTATCTGGTGAAAAGTCTGGTGTAATTCTGATAGGTCTGCATTTATATGTTACTTGACCTTTTCCGCTATCTGCTTTTAATATTCTATCTTTATTTACTGCATTTGTTGTTCTGATTATTATGTGTCGGGAGGAATTTCTTTTCTGGTCCAGTCTATTTGGAGTTCTGTAGGCTTCTTGTGTGTTCATGGGAATCTCTTTCTTTAGGTTTGGGAAGTTTTCTTCTATAATTTGGTTGAAGATATTTGCTGACCCTTTGAGTTGAAAATCTTCATTTTCATCTACTCCTATTATCTATAGGTTTGGTTTTCTCATTGTGTCCTGGATTTCCTGGATGTTTTGAGTTAGGATCTTTTTGCATTTTCCATTTTCTTTGATTGTTGTGTCCATGTTCTCTATGTAATCTTCTGCACCTGAGATTCTCTCTTCCATTTCTGTATTCTGTTGCTGATGCTCGCATCTATGGTTCCTGATTTCTTTCCTAAGGTTTCTATCTCCAGAGTTGTCTTCCTTTGGGTTTTCTTTATTGTTTCTACTTCCCTTTTTAGATCTTGGATGGTTTTGTTCAATTCCATCACCTGTTTGGTTGTGTTTTCCTGTATTTCTTTAAGGTATTTTTGTGTTTCTTCTTTAAGGGCTTCTACCTGTTTAGCAGTGTTTTCCTATAATTCTTTAAGGGATATTTATGCTTCCTCTTTAAGGCCTTCTACCTGTTTAGCCATGTTCCCCTGTATTTCTTTAAGTGAGTTATTAATGTCCTTCTTAAAATCCTCTAACAGCATCATGAGATACGATTTTAAATCCGAATCTTGCTTTTCGGGTGTGTTGAGGTATTCAGGACTCACTGTGTTGGGAGTGCTGGGTTCTGATGATGCTGAGTGGTCTTGGTTTCTGTTAGTAAGATTCTTAAGTTTGCCTTTCACCAACTGGTAATCTCTGGCACTAGTTGTTATAGCTGTCTCTGGGTAGAGCTTGTTCCTCCTGTGATTCTGTTAGCCTCTGTCAGCACTCCTGGGAGTCCAACTCTCTCCTGAGTCTCAGTGGTCAGAGTACTCTCTGCAGGCACGCTCTCCTCTTGCAGGGAAGATGCACAGAGGTCTGGAGCTCAGTTCTGTCTCCTGACTAAAGATGTAGGCCCAAAAGGGACCCTGTCCCAGAAGCTATGTTGCTTCTGCTGTCTGTGCACTCTCCTGTACAGACTGGTCTCTGGGGGACCCGGGATACAAGATGGCATTCTCACCTGGTCCCACAGTCAGAGCCCTCATTGGAGGCCAACTCTCCTCTGGTGGGGAAAGTGCACAGAGGTCTCTCCTCTGAGATTTTAAGTGCATTCAAACAACAAGTCCTGTCTTAGCTTCTGTCCTCAGGGTTTCCAATTCTCCGTTCATTTTTATGGAGATAACAAGGTACTCTGTAAACTGTACTCTGGAAATTGCCCAAGGGTCATGGTGTATATCTCTGTCTCACAAAAATCTGATTTTTTTTCTAACCAGAAAAGTAGTCCCCAAGGCATCCCCTTGTGTTCAGAACTATGTGAATAAGTGGCATGATTCCCCTATCACTTATCAGCCTTGGGGAGGTGGCAATGATTTCATATATGTTAAGTCCACACTGATTATAATATTTGAGAGAGAGCACCTGAACTCAACTGAGGTATTGGCAAAACCCTTATCTCCCTGCCTAGAAAAATGAGGCAGTCCATATCTAGTATCCAACTTCTCTGCATGTAAGTAGGTAGATCCAAAGGCCCTGGTAAATCACGTATAGGTCAGGGGGAAGAGGAAATACTAGCCATCAACAAAGTCAGGCCCAGTAGTCATGGGTGTGGAAGGGGAATGGCAATAGCATAAGGATCAGAAGGCCCACATGACCTTCAACTTCTCAGGCACAAATACCTCATCCTCAGACCATGCTCTCTGGTTGACCGGTCCAGCAGGTCCAGTTATTCGAGGGTCTCGAGGGGACCTTCTCCTAAGAACCAAATGTGAGGTAGAGAGAGAGGAGGGTCTTGTGCGAATAACGTTCTGAATTGCATCAGGACCCCAATGTATTAGCCAGGCCCGAGGTTTAAATGCACAAGCAAAAGGGGAAGTGCCTTTCATCAGGAGGAATGGGGCAGAGGAAATGCACCTCAGCAGGAGGGATGGGGCAGTGGAAATTTTTCTTTTGGCGACTACACGGGGAAGCAGGAACATGGCGGTATCAGGGTACATCTTGAGGTCAGGACATCTGGGCTGACTTAGGGCTGAAACAATCTGTGGTTGTTCTCAGAGCGGTGCGTTGGTGGCCCACTTTTGACCCTCTTTTCTTCTGGGGGGGGGGGGAGACCCAATTCAGAGATCAGGACAATAGCGTTGCCTTAATAGCTCCCAACATCTGGTAGTACTGGATGTAGACAGATGGCCGGGGTATATGGGGACAGACATGGGACAATTAAGGGTGTAGCTGAAGGATAAGCCAGGAATGAGTGTAAGGTATCCAGGGGATATCAAAGATGTTCCAGGACATGCCATTGATGTCCCATGCCTTTAAGATCATAGCTGGTATTGTAGATAAAGTCTTCTCACCCAGACATTCACAAAGGCTGGCAGCCTCTCCTGTGTTTCATGTCAGTCACTATCATCATTGGTGTTCACAGTGAGGTCTAGAGGCAAGAGAGTGCAGTAAAAAGTGTGTACTGCTTTTCTGGAGTTCAGTTCTCAGCACTCACATCAAGCAGCTCACAACTGCTTGTGGTTCCAGCTCTGAGAGGATCTAACAACCCTGAAGGGTTCCTGTTAGCCTAAACATACCCACCCATAGACAAACACAAACACATTGTCTTAGGTGGGGTTTTATTGCTGTAAAGAGACACCATGACCAAAGCAACTCTTATAAAGGAGAACATTTCATTGGGGCTGGCTTACCATTTCAGAGGTTCAGTCCATTATCATCATGGCAGGAAACATGGCATCATGCAGGCAGACATGGTGCTCGAGGAGCCAAGAGTTCTACATCTGGATCAGAGACAGGAGAAGACTTCTATTCTACACTAGGCAAAGCTTAAACCTAGGAGACCTCAAAGCCCACTCCCACCGTGACAGACCCCTTCCAACAAGGCCACACCTACACCAAAGAGACCACATATCCTAGTAGTGTCATTCTCTATGAGCCAAGCATTCAAACACATGAGTCTATGGGGGCCAAACCTATTCAAACCAACACACACACACAAAACTAAAAATAAAATAAGTCCAAAAAATGAGGTCTATCTCTACCTCTGGTGTCTTGGTGGTAGGGCTTTGTGAGCCCAGGTTCATTCACTCCCCCCCCCCAATTTGAAACTCTTTCCTTGCCACCTATAACATGGACATTACCAATAGCCAGAAGTGAAGAGACAGAGAGACCCTGAGGGCTATTCTATAGAACACATCAGAAAGCATGCTGAGGATCCTGGGATATGTGAATTAAAAAAAAAAATCATTGGGGACCAGCAGGACCTAGGCACCCAGGAACTCTGCCTGACCAGTGGCATGGATTCCTTCTGGGCTGGGCTGGTGCCCTGAGCGAACCTTGGGCATGAACTCCAGCCAGTCCCACAACACCAAGAGGAAGATCCACTCCCAAGTGAGCTAACACACCCAGAATCATAGAATCAGAGGTGAAGAGGACACATCTGCCCCAAAACCAGGAGCAACTGAGGCCAGCAGGACCCAAGCACCCATGAACTCCATCTGACCAGTGGCATGGGTTCCTTCTGGTCTGGACTGGTGCCATCCGCAGACCTCGGGTGAGAACTCTGCAGCCAGCCCCACAACACCCAGAGGAAGCTCCACTCCCAGGCACTCTAACACACCCAGGATTATAGGATCAGAGGTGCCCTAAACAAACCTTGGACCCCAGACTCCACAGCCAGTCCTACAACATCCAGAGAAAGCTCCACAGCCATGTGCTCTAACACACCCAGGAACACAGGATCACAGGATAGCAGGATCCCAGGAGCTTGGTCACCCCAGGGTCTCAGGGTCTCAGAGGCAGCTTGACTCCCAGAAGCTCTGACACACCCAGGATCTGAGGATCACGGGATCCCAGAATCACAAGGTCACAGAGACAGCTGAACTCTGAGGAGTTCTGACACAACCAGAATCACAGGAAGGACAGGCTCCAGTCAGATATATCAAGGGCAGGTAGAACTAGAGATAATCAGATGGTGGGAGGCAAGCATATGAACATAAGCAACAGAAATCAAGGTTACTTGGCATTATCACAACCCAATACTCCCGCCATAGCAGTCCTGGATACACCATCACACTGGAAAAGCAAGATTCGGATCAAAAATCACTTCTCATGAGGGTTATAGAGGACTTTAAGAAGGACATAAATAATTCCCTTAAATAAATACAAGATAACACAGGTAAACAGCTAGAAGTCCTTAAATAGGACACAGAAAAAGCACTTAAAGAATTACAGGAAGACACAATCAGGCAAAGGAAATGAACAAAGTCATCCAAGATCTAAAATTGGAAATAGAAACAGTAAAGAAATCACAAAGGGAGAGAACCCTGGAGTTAGAAAACCTAGGAAAGAGATCAGGAGTCATAGATGCAAGCATCACTAACAGAATACAAGAGATAGACGAGAGAATCTCAGGGGCAGAACATACCATAGAAAACATTGACACAACAATCAAAGAAAATTTGAAAAGCTAAAAGCTCTAATTAAAAACATCCAGGAAATCCAGGACACAATGAGAAGAGCAAACCTAAGGATAATGAGTATAGAAGAGAATAAAGACTCCCAACTTAAAGGGCCAGTAAATATCTTCAGCAAAATTATAGAAGAAAACTTCCCTACCCTAAAGAAAGAGATGCCCACAAACATACAAGAAGCCTACAGAACCCCTAACAGGCTGCAAAAGAAAAGAAATTCCTCCTGTCACATAATAATCAAAACACCAAATGCATTAAACAAAGAAAGAATATTAAAAGCAGTAAGGAAAAAAGGTCAAGTAACATATAAAGGCAGACCTCTCAGAATGACACCAGACTTCTCCCCAGAGACTATGAAAGCTAGAAGATCCTGGGCATATGTTATACAAACCCTTGGAGAACAAAAATGCCAGCCCAGGCTATAGTACCCAGAAAAACTCTCAATTACCATAGATGGAGAAACCAAGATATTCCAGGACAAAAACAAATTCACACAATATCTTTCTATAAATCCAGCCCTAGAAAGTATAATAGATTGAAAACACCAGCACAAGGAGGGAAACTACACCCAAAAAAAAAAAAGCAAGAAAGTAATCTTTCAACAAACCAAGGAGTTAGCCACATGAACAGAATCTCAACTCTAACAGCAAAAATAACAGGAAGTAACAATTACTTTTCCTTAATATCTCTTAACATCAATGGACTCAATTCCCAAATAAAAAGGCATAGACTAACAGACTGGCTACATAAACAGGACCCAGCATTTGACTGCATACAGGAAACGCACCTCAGTGTCAAAGATACTATCTCAGAGCAAAGGGCTGGAAAACATTTTTCCAAGCAAATGGTCCCAAGGAACAAGCTGGAGTAGCTATTCTAATATAGAATAAAATTGACTTTCATCCAAAAGTCATCAAAAAAGATAAGGAAGGAAACTTCATACTCCTCAAAGGGAAAAATCTACCAAGAACTCTTAATTCTGAACATCTATGCTCCAAATACAAAGGGCACCCACATTCATAGAAGAAATTTTACTAAAGCTCAAAGCATCCCACACATTAATAGTGGGAGACTTCAACATCCCACTCTCAGCAATGGAAAGATCATGGAAACAGAAACTAAACAGAGAAACTAAACAGTGAAACTAGCAGAAGTTATGAACCAATGGATTTAACAGATATAGAACATTTCATCCTAAAACAAAAGAATATAACTTCTTCTCAGCACTTCACAGTATCTTCTCCAAAACTGACCATATAATAGGTCACAAAACAGGCCTCAACAGATACAAAAGAATGAAATAATCCCATGCATCCTATCAGATCACCATGGACAAGGCTGGTCTTAAATACTAACAAAAACAACTGAAAATACACATATACATGGAAGCTGAACAACACTCTACTCAATGATAATTTGGTCAAGGAAGAAATAAAGAAAGAAATTAAAGACTTTTTAGAATTTAATGAAAATGAGGACACATCATACCAAAACTTATGGGACACAATGAAATCAGTGGTAAGAGGAAAACTCATAGCTCTAAGTGCCTCCAAAAAGAAACTGAGGAAAGCTTCCACTAGCAGCTTGACAGCACACCTGAAAGCTCTAGAACAAAAAGACCCAAGAGGAGTACACAGCAGGAAATAATCTCTGGAATGAAATTAATCAACTAGAAACAAAAAGAACTATACAAAGAATCAACAAAACCAGGAGCTAGTTCTTTGAGAAAATCAATAAGATAGATAAACTTTTACCCAGACTAACCAGAAGGCATAGAGACAGTATCCAAGTTAATAAAACCAGAAATGAAAAGGAAGACATAACAATGAAATATATCTTTTGTTTTGTTTTTGTTTTGTTTTTCGAGACAGGGTTTCTCTGTATAGTCCTGGCTGTCCTGGAACTCACTCTGTAGACCAGGCTGTCCTCGAACTCAGAAATCCACCTCTGCCTCCCAAGTGCTGGGATTAAAGGTGTGCGCCATCATGCCTGGTGAAATATATCTTAAAATAATTATTCTGTTTGTTGAATATCAAAAGTTGAAAATATTAAAATCGTGTTCTACAAAAGAAAAAATCACCACCAGATATCCTACCAATACAACTCCATAAACATAGCCTGAAAATGTCTTCTTTCTATAAGTGAGGTCACTCCATAATTTGATTTATTTTTCTCTTTTATCTTTTCCCAGCCCAGGCCCTGCCCCGAGGCTCTCCCACCCTGTCTAACCAGCCTCTCTTTGATCCCACTTGGGTAGGGGTTACCTTCTGAGTTTGGTTTATGTTAATTATTTCCCTGAACTCTGCTCCCTGGAAACCACCTCACTGTTTTCCAATACTGTTGATCTTGTCTGTCATAATTCAAAAAGAATCATTTGGGGATAGCTCTGCCTTCACCTGATGCTTTTGAGATTTAAGGAGCAGCTCACTTCTTCCTTCCATATGTGTTCACACCACACCATCTCCTCTTAACAACTGATACACATCTGAGTGAGTGGGAGCAGGTATTATTAATTACTTTGCATAGGTAGAGTGTACTACTCCTATTTCTTTAAGGTGAACTGAGAATAGAAATCATACATCAAGCATGTATATCATCATACAATTTTTTTTGTTTGTTTTTGGTTTTTCGAGACAGGATTTCTCTGTATAGTCCTGGCTGTCCTGGAACTCACTTTGTAGACCAGGCTGGCCTCGAACTCCGAAATCCGCCTGCCTCTGCCTCCCAAGTGCTGGGATTAAAGGAATGCCACCACGCCCTGCCCGAACAAATTTTTTAAAAGCACTGCCCAACTGCCTTCCAAGATGACCTTTTTCATTCCCTGACAGCTGCTGCATGTCGTGTCTCAGCCTCCTAAGTGCTAAGATTACAAGTGTGTACCGCCAGGCCTCATGGTCTTATGGCTTTAAATCTGAATATGATGGATGGGCATGTGGTGTCTCATTGGACATGTTTCCCTAAATCTTCTCCACACCACACTTCTGTAGATGTATACACACACACACACACACACACATACAACACATACTACAAACACACACACACACCACCTGCACTACAGAAATGCCCTGAGAGTCTGCTTTATTCCACATGTTTTCTCTGGTCTTGGCCATTGGTGACACAGGACCTCTGAATGATGGCACAGTATGTGGCAGGGTATGGGGATCTTCTCACAGCTTTGGCACATGGTAGCTCAGGATTAGGAAGAAGGACTAGACTGTTTAGTTAATATAAAGAAACTAGTTCTATGGCTCTGAGCTGATAGGGCTATGACCTCTCAATTACCACAGCCCAGGTATTCATTAAGTCAGGAACTGAAGAGCAGAGAGCGATTTGGCCAGGCAGGATGGAACCTTGGTTAAGGAAGAGACAGTGACTTGACAACAGGCCTTGCTGATTGGTAAAGTCAAGGAGAAGCAGTAATCACTGTGTGCTGACTACATGGATCACAGTAAATTTTAAAAAGACCTGAGAAGTCACTGAAAAGGGACCCAGACAGCACTGGGTTCTCCAAGTGCAAACCTAGGATGAAGAGGCCATGGCTGGGTTTCTCTATCAGTGTGTACTGCAGGCTGTTTGAGATTGAGCCCTACATTGGTTTCCCAAGGAATTCAGGCTCCTGGGCACAACATGAATTATTTATATACTTCTAAACTAAGAAGTGAAATTGTAAAGATTTCCCAAGTAAGGAGATAAGTGACCTTGAGCTAGATTTCAAGGTCATGGGGCTGCTCAGAGCTGAACGGGAAGCTCACTGGCATGGCCTTCTATGTTCCTACCCCCAATGTATCCATTGTGGATCTGACAAGCCACCTGGAGAAACCTGCCAAGTTTCATAACATCAAGAAGGTGGTGAAACAGGCATCTGAGGGCCCACTTAAGGGCATCCTGGGCTACACTGAGGACCAGGTTGTCTCCTGTGACTTCAACAGCAATTCCCACACTTCCACCTTTGATGCTGGGTCTGGCATTGCCCTCAATGACAACTTCATATAGCTCATTTCCTGATATGACAATGAATACAGCTACAGCAACAGAGTGGTGGACCTCATGGCCTACATGGCTTCCAAGGAGTAAGAAACCCTGGCCAGCCACCCCAGCAAGGACACTGAAAGCAAGAGAGAGGCCCTCAGTTGCTGAGGAGTCCCTATCCCAACTTGGCCCCCAACACTGAGCATCTCCCTCACAATTCCCATCCCAGACCCCCATAATAACAGGAGGGCCCTAGGGAGCCCTCCCTACTCTCTTGAAATACCATCAATAAAGTTTGCTGCACCCACCAAAAAAAATTCAGTTCACATATTTTTCTGTTTGCCTGGAGTGCTTTCAATCAGCGAATGTTTCCAGCCTAAAGATTAGGCTGTCCTATATCAAATGGGACTGCTTTGGACTAGACATTCTTTATACTCTTTAAATTAGAGTTACAGGGTTAATAGAATAACTACTGCTATGTTTGTATTTCTAATTGACTGAACTTGCAACTCTGGGCATGTAATAAGAAGTCAAATATGTAATCTGTATGACTTGGATAATCATTAATCTGTCCTGCAAAACTTGTATACAGCTGTGCCTGGCTGCTAGACATTCACAGCAGTGGCCTAGGGGCTAGGAAATCAGAGCTCTGAGATAACCTTGACCATTGATCACTGACAACTGCCAAATGAAAGGACTCACTCTGGATACCCGCGCACACCTTCATTGAAATACCTTTCACCTCAACCAAAGGTCATTCCATTTCTTCATCTACATTCTAACTGTTCACACCCTAGGCTTTCAGCTTCTGCTTCCACCTTCTTGTCTGGTTCCTCCAGTCACAGCTTCCTGCTCCCTCGTCTTCACCCCCAACACCTCTATTGGACTGTGACTGCAAGCTCCATGATTGTAGTGACTCCTGTGGGAGTGTACAGGGCTCCTGGCATTGTGAAGGAAGCTTCAGAGGCAGGTTTGCTCTGCTCCAAACTCCCACAGGAGCTGCCTTTCTTGATCTCATCTAATCCTGCTGATTAGGTAGAGGGAAACTTCTAGAAGAAAGTATAAGAAGAGGAATGAGACATGGTAACAGATGATCTTGGCTTTGCGGAAGAGAAGAGAGAAAATGGAGCAAAGAACACCTTGGGGAGTGTGGTATGAGTGTGTTTGTGGTGCTAGGGATTGACCCTGAGGCCCCACCCACGAGAGACAAGCATATACCACTGAGCTACATCCCCAGATCTCAACAGGATGCTTCTTAGATGAGGGTGGGTTTGCAGCAGGTAGAAAGCACAGTAGAAGTTGGAGGTGCAGAACAGATAGTCCAGGGAAGATAGGAGAGGACTTGGGGGCTGGTGTTCATGAATGGATTGCAGATATAGGCTAGGATGAGCTGTGAGAAACAAGACACTTGTTTACTGACACTAACTGATTATTTGACCTTGTGCAAAGGTGCCTCTAAATTTTCTGTTCATACATGGAGGAGCCTGCCTGTAGAACATTCAAGACATGAAGGGAATATGAACATGGGTTTGAGGCAAGCCTGGGCCAATTGTGAGACCTTGTATCAAAAAATATATTTGAGCATTGGGAAGAAATCACAGTGGTTAAGAGCACTGGCTACTCTTCCAAAGGACCTTCGCTGGATTGCCAGCAACTATGTGGAAACTCACAACTCTCTTTTGCTCCAGTGGCAGGGGATCAATATCATTTTCTGGTCACTCGGACACTGTACACACATGGTACACAAACATACATGTAGACAAAACATACTGCAAAACATACATATAAAACAAAAATAAGTAGTTTTTTTAAAAAATACATACACATGCATACATATTCTGTTTAGGACAATTTGAAGAATATGTGGTAGACATCTCAGAACCCTGAAGGATGCCCCTCCTACAATAATAGTCAAAAGACTATTCTCTATTTTAAAGACCAGGCTGGGATTCCTTCTACAAGTTCACCTCCAGCTCCCAACCTCCTCGTGACACACTGAGCAGTTTCTGTGGTTGTGATCCAGCAGGCTTAGGCCACACTTCCACCCTCAGCATACCTTCATTGTGGGCATAAGGTACCAGGACTATGTGCATTCAGAATACAAATAAGGGGTCTTGAAGCTTGTTAGATTTTGACAGAAGTTTGCTGCAGGTTCAGAGTTGCTTCCGGGGGTCTCCCAATGGGGTAATGCCTAAATGGAACCAGAATGGTTACTTGAGGACCTTATAAAGGTCGGGGAAACAGCAAGATGCTTCCTAGGCTTGAAAAGTTGCAGACCCCAATATATAAGTCTATGAAAAATGCTAACATGTAACAGCAATGCAGTAGGCCTTGGGACATCCCTCATCACAGATATGTGGATGCTGGGCTTAGAGACTTAGAGATGTCTCCGTGCTTCTGGGCTTCAGTCTTTCTTGGAATGATTGCTCTTTTCTGCTTGCTCTGTCCTCCTTCAGAGAATAGGACCTTATCTTGACTTGGGCCAGTCATTGGGCCATCTCTGTTCCATCTTTATTCCTGAGCATCTCATAAGTGGGACAAATTGTGTCCCTTCACTAGAAATCCTGCCTGGCTACAGGAAGTGGCCACTTCAGTCTCCATATCCGCAGATGCTCAGAGTCTCAGCTAGGGTCACCCCCATAGACTCCCAGGATCCTCCTCACCCATTCCCAGTTCTCAAACTAGTCCCAGAATGCCCCAACATATTTCCATTCTCATGCCCAGCCCTCTCCCTCACCCCTTCACACACCTGCTCCCTTTCCCCACCCCCCTCCTCGGCCTCTCTCACAGTTTCCTCCCTTCATTAACCAAGCTCAGAGTCTATCTAACATGCAGTGCAGCTACAGTCCTAAGAGTGAAGCACCATGGCAAGCAAGAGTTGAAAATTATCTATGGAGGAGGGAAGATGGTGTGAGGAGAGGGTGTTAAATCATCAGACCTCTCCAGAAGACACTGCTGATCTGAGAGCAGGCAGAACACACTTGTATTTCTTGCACTGAGAAAGTAGAGGCAGGAGGATCAGGGGATAAAGGACAGTCTCCTCCATCAGGCACTTTCAAGGCCAGGCTGAACCTGTCTCAAAAACAAAAAAAATAAGAATACACAATTTCAGAGCTGGCCTCCAACCAATCAGGGCAGACCAAGTTAATTTTCACAAGATAAGAGGTTCAATAAAAGGCAAGTCCTCTCCAGCTTTCCACAGCTTTGTCCACAGTCCATTATGACAAATATGGAGACAACGGCACAAGCTGGGTCCAGTGTCCGAGTCTGGATGGCCTGTCTGCTCCTGATATTTCCTACCACTGTCATTGGTAAGACATACTCCCTGAACGAGTGAAGTGGGGTTTCTGGCTCTGTGGCAAACCTGAGGAAGGAGGAGACTGGAGTGAGGCAGTAAGAGTGAACACCCTTCTCTGAGAAGGTGCCCAAAATAGAAGAGTACAGGTGTGGTATATCCCGACTGGGCAGAGTCATTATTATCTGAATGATCTATTTTTTTTAAAGACTGAACTCAGGAGTTTAACATATGAAGAAAGCTCCAACACTAAGCTATATCCTCACTCTTACCTTTATGTTTTAATCAGTCATGGTAAAATGAAAAAGAATGTCATAAATGAAGCCTACTTACAGATCACTGAAAAATTGGGGATACAAATAACCCCATGAGGACATAGAGGGGAGGCACAAGATGACTGAACAAGTAGTGGGAAATGGGGAGAGAATACTCTCTTCTTCTTCTTCTTCTTCTTCTTCTTCTTCTTCTTCTTCTTCTTCTTCTTCTTCTTCTTCTTCTGCTTCTGCTTCTGCTTCTGCTTCTGCTTCTGCTTCTGCTTCTTCCTCTTCCTCTTCCTCTTCCTCTTCTTCTTCTTCTTCGGCTTCGACTTTGGCTTCATCGTCATCATCCACCTCGACCTACTCATCCTCCTCCACATCCTCCTCCTCCTGCTCCATACTCCTGCTCCTCCTCCTCTTCTTGCTTTCACAAGTGGGCAAGAATAAGCAATGCAGGCTAAGCAGATTGGTTGACTACCACACCTTAGTTAACATGTGAGTAACTGAGGTTCAAGCTGGGAGCAAGTCTGATTCAGACTAGAGATTGGGACACAAGGTAAGGTAGAGGAAGTCAGGGATAATCATGGAGAGAGGAGCCAAGCCTGCTAGCCACACACTTGTATTTCTTGCACTGAGAAGGTAGAGGCAGGAGGATCAGGGGATAAAGGACAGTCTCCTCCATCAGGCACTTTCAAGGCCAGGCTGAACCTGTCTCAAAAAACAAAAAAATAAGAATCATGAAGGTAGCCACTTGTTGAAGAGCCTAGCCATAATGCTGGGTGGAGAGTATTCAGAATAGAACCCAACAAATAGATGCTGGAGGAGCAAGTCTTCCTTCATTTTAAAAGTCCATTATTTCCCCCACCCCTTCATGGAGACTGTAAACTCAGCACCCAATGACCCTTCTCTCCCTTTCTCAGGACCCAAAGTCACTCAGCCTGAAGTGGATACCCCCCTGGGTCGTGTTCGAGGCCGGCAGGTGGGTGTGAAGGACACAGACCGCATGGTAAATGTCTTCCTGGGCATCCCCTTTGCTCAAGCACCACTGGGACCTCTTCGGTTCTCAGCTCCACTCCCACCACAGCCCTGGGAAGGTGTGAGAGATGCCAGCATCAATCCCCCAATGTGAGTACCCCTGCAGGAGGTGGAAAGTGGGCAGGGTGGTGAAAATTGCTGTATGGCAGAGTATGTGGAGCTGAGGGCTGGCCCTGGGATTTCCATTGGCTACAGGTGCCTTCAGGATGTAGAGAGAATGAGCAACAGCAGATTCACCCTCAATGAAAAGATGAAAATCTTCCCCATTTCTGAGGACTGCCTGACCCTCAACATCTACAGCCCCACTGAGATCACTGCAGGGGACAAAAGGCCGGTATATAGTCCAGAGGACCCCATCCAACTCAACTATGACAAATGACCTTCTACATCCCTGTTTCCTAAACACTCCAGAAGTCCTTAAAATACCCTGGGCTACAAGGTGAGTGGCTGGAGTCCAAGAAGCTGGGGCCACTGATTCAAAGCCATTTCTCTAGGTCATGGTATGGATCCACGGAGGCTCTCTGCTGGTTGGCTCCTCCACATCTCATGATGGATCAGCACTGGCTGCCTATGGGGATGTGGTAGTTGTCACTGTCCAGTATCGCCTTGGGATCTTTGGCTTCCTCAGGTGAGATGACCATCCTGGAAAAGAACATTGCAGCCCTGAGGAAGGCTTTCTCATGAGAATGTGAGGGTAGAGGGCTTGGGGAAGTGGCTCAGACAATAATGTTTGCTTGCCATATAAACATGAGGACCGGAATTGGGGTCCCCAATATTCATGTAAAAGCTGAGTGTGACTGTACATGTCTGTACATCTCAGCACTAAGTAGACCCGGTTCCAAAAACCAAGGTTCAAATCATTTAATCAAAATGCCTAGTTGATTCCTGACATCCACACTGGACAGAAATTTATATATGCAATGCACTTCACCTACATACCACACAGCACACAGCACACAGCACACACATGCACAAAACCAGGAACACACACACATACACACACAAAAGGAAGGGAGGGGGATGGAGAAAGGGATGGAGAGAGAAAGAGGTAAGAAGGAGGGAGGGATCGAGGGAGGGAGAGAGGGGGGAGGGAGAGAGAGAGAGAGAGAGAGACAGAGGCAGAGACAGAGACAGAGGCAAAAGTATCCCAGCTCTCCATAAGAGAATGGGGCCCAATCAAAACCAAACCTAAATACTGAATTTGAGCAAAGGGTGTTGGCTCTGGCTAAGGTTAGAGTCCTAGCAGGGAATAAGGACAAAGAGCAACAAGCTCTTAACCATCTAAGAGCCAGCTCTGACTGGCTGTCCTGCTACATCCACCCACATCACATACTAGGAAAACAGGTGATTCACAGGGAAGCAAGGATGGAAAAGCAGAGAAGAGCACTGGTGACTGACTCAAAGCAAATGTGCAGAGTATAAGAAAAACATATGTCTGGGAAGCTATCTTAAGCCAATCAGTGCCACTCCCTGTCCCTAGCACTGGAGACAAGCACATGCCAGGCAACAGGGGATTCCTGGATGTGGTGGCTGCTCTTCGCTGGGTCCAGGGGAACATAGCCCCCTTTGGGGGTGATCCCAACTGTGTCACTATCTTCGGTAACTCTGCTGGAGGCATTATTGTCTCATCCCTGGTGAGTTTCCACAAAGAACTAGCAATCAAGTTACATCAGGGAGGGTTTCAATGGCCCACAACATCCACGATCCTCTGCCTCCTAACATCTGTCCTCTGTTTTATTCCCAGCTCCTGTCTCCAATGTCTGCTGGGCTCTTCCACAGAGCCATATCGCAGAGTGGGGTTGTCATCAGCAAGATTCTGGAAGACTTGAATGCATGGTCTGAAGCTCAGGTCTGCCTTTCCTTCACTCTCTTACCCTAAGTGTGCCTCCACAGCCCACCCTGTGCTAAACTTTGGGTCAGGTGTGTACAGGAAGGAGTATAGGGAGTCATTGATAGGCTCAGAAATAATTGACTAGTGCGGTCCAGGAGGTAGGCAGTCAGACAAGGCTTTCTAGAGGATACCACCCCGAACAGGTTATCTCTGGTCCTTCCTTGGGGGCATTTTTAGGGATCTCTTTTTCACCAGGGGAGCCCTGTATTCCCAGATATCCTATTAACTAAGAGATCTGTCTTCTCGGGAGGAGTAGCCAAAAGTCACCAAACAGTTCCCTAATAAAAACTGTGTATGCAAAAGCTTCAGGCATAATAAGACAGGGATGGGGCACAGAAGGAGGAAGCCATCAGGTAGGGAACATGCAGGAAGTGAATGCTCTAACAGAGTGGAGGGTAGTATAGGGAGTTGACAGACCAGGTCTAGGAGGGAGTTTGGGTGGGATGCAAAGGGCTAGAGGAAGCAGGGAAAAAAAAAAAAAACTAAGCCACAATGAGTGGAAGATGCAATGCAGGGGGCAAACATGGAGGTCAAAGGCCAAGGAGATGGTGAAGGTAAGTGATAGGTTATTTCTTTACTGGTAAAATGAGATAATCTAAGCCAGACTCCCTTATATTAAAGGCAGATTTATTGGGAAGCTCCTCTTGGGTTCAAGGATTGAGAAAGTATGGGGAGGGGAACAAGAGGTTAAAGGTGGGTGTGTTCCTGAGAAAGAAGAGATGGAGAAGAGACCAAAATGGTTGGATTTTATACGGGGGAGCCTTTGAGGGAAGGGCAGCACAGCCGTTAGGCTAGAAAGGTTAGGGTTGGGGCAAAGGCATTCCAGGTATTGACTGAGAGATTCTGGGAGAATTTGGAGGCCTTGTCTTTGATGCTGAAACTATGCACCTCAGTCCCTGACTGGGTCTAAAACCAAACAATAAGCTCTGGAGACACTGATGGGATAGGGGTACCTTGGGGTGCTTTGGAGTAAGTGAAGACAGGCTAAACCTATCATTTACCAGCTGCTGGTCCCAGGCCCCAGCTGTGATGGAGGAGTGAGCTGGGTATTGTAACTCTGGGTTTGAGGGATAATTCAGAAACCTCAGTGGGACACATTGCTTCACATCTACCCAAAAGCAGCAGCCTACTCCTCACCTCACCACAGAGGAGAGAGTTTCCTTACCACAAGTTCCAAACCTCACCTGTCTCTCTGGAAGCCATCCCTCCTGCCTCTTAGCCCTGCTCCAGACTCAGCACCCCTTCCATTCCCGGCCAGACGTGACCCTGCATGGTCTTCTGAGTGCCTCAAGCTATTACTGAACTATAAAAGGTCGTAGAAGGGGACACTGGAAAGGGATCAGCCTCTTGGGTTGGTAGCAGGTCTCTCCAGGTAGCCTTGGACCCAGACAGTGTCGTTACAGCTCAGTACAGGGAGCAGTACTCGGGAAGTAAACGGTGTGTGTCTGAGAGGCAGTGTTCTTCTGACTGTCCCCAGAACTTTGCCAATTCTGTGGCCTGTGGCTCTGCATCCCCAGCTGAGCTGGTCCAGTGTTTGCTGCAGAAGGAAGGAAAGGACCTTATCACGAAGGTATGCCTCCTGTTGGGGGATGATGACAGTGGCTCAGAACTAACCTGTTTAGTTCCTATGGAATCAGTAGACTTCTGTCTTGCTCTTTCCTGCAGAAAAACGTGAACATTTCCTACACAGTCAATGACTCCTTCTTCCCACAAAGGCCCCAGAAGCTCCTAGCAAACAAGCAATTCCCCACTGTGCCCTACCTCTTGGGAGTCACCAACCATGAGTTTGGCTGGCTTCTACTCAAAGTGAGTGAGTGACCTTTGGCAACTGTGCTCTTCAAGGCCCTGCCTGAGTGGCCTTCCCTATACCACACCACAGAAGCCATGGCCTGAACACTCAGGTCATTCCCATTTTGTTAGGTGAGAAAGCTGAGACTCAAAGCCACTAAGCTTCCTTTTCGCAAAGTGAATGTTCCTGTGTTGAAGATACAGCTATTGCCAAACTGATCTTCTGGGAAGTGCTGACCCACAGTGCATCTTTGGTACAGAGTAGTTAATAGACCCTGCTCTACTCAACTGGGGCGTGTGACCCTGTGCTGAGAGACTAAGGTTTCAGGCAGCATTAAGCCCCTGGAGATAGATGTCTTCTAATCCAGTGCAGGTACACAGATCCCATAAGAGTGTCTCTACTGTGCTGTGTTCCTAGGAGCCTTGTTTCATCCACTATTTTCTCTTGTCTATTCATCCTCAGAGAAAATTTTCTCACCTCCCCTGATGTTCAAGACCAAACACAGGTCCTCTGGCTTGCCAACCAAGGACTCTGCCCACAAGTCTAACCCTGAGCCTATCAATTGTTTTCAGTGGCTGAAACTTCTCACAAAAGATGGGACCCATAGTGTTTCTTCACTATGTGGTTTGAGCAGCTGCTATTATGGGCCACTGGAGCTCACAGTGTTCTGTTAGAATGACGCCATGCTGTCAAAAAAAGAAACAGAAAAGAAAGAGAGAAAGGGTGAAGGAAGAAAGAAGGAGAAGAAGAAAGAAAGAAAAGAAAGAACTTCTTCTCTTGACATTGCCCCATTGAATGTTAGTCCACCACAAAAATCAGCTTCTAGTGCCAGGACTTGGACATACATGAACTCAGTCCCACGATTGTCCTAGAAGGCAGGTCTTTGCCATGTATCATTCACAGATTTTGAAACTAAGGAACAAGAAGTTCAACTAGCTGTCATGAAGTCAGTAAGTAGTAGACCTAACATTTGAACTCAAGAACTCAGACATCAAGTGCTATGCTATGTCATCTAAGCCAGGCACCTCATGCTCCTGTTGTCCACTCAGATGGCAGGGGTAGGAGGGTCTCAAGTCTGAGACGAGCCTGGGCTACACTGTGATCTCTTATCTCAAAAACAAAAATACCTGTAACAGAAAAAGCCAACACTTGATTCAATTGCCTGAGGTCTTTGATTGTTTCTAGTTTACAAGCAGGGTTGTTGTTCCAATAGTCCAGCTACCTTAAAACTCACTATGTAACCCAGGCTGGTTTTAAACTTGAAGCCATCCTCCCACCTCACCCTCTCAAGTGCTGGGGTTACAGGAGCCAATGTATCAGGCAACATGTGATGCTTTAAGTAGAGCACTTGAGGTTGTGAGGTGAACCATGGGGACTTGAGATCCATCACTAGCATACCGCAAAAAAATTCAGGCATGGTGCTAGATGCCTATAACCCCAATGCTCGGGAGGAAAAGGCAAAAGGATTCCTGGAGCTCACTGCTCAGCTGGTCAAGCCGAACTGACCAGCTCCAGGTTCTGTAAGAGACCTGGCTCTCAAAATAAGGTGGAAAGAGATTGAGAAAAACAACCAGCATCAACTTCTTACCTACACACATACATATGAAGATTAACACATACATGTGCACAAAACACATAAATACATGAGCACATAAACACATATACACAGAGATACAAAAGGAGAAGAGATATTTTGAATAAATATTATCCTCCCTGGCAGTATTGCAGTTAGCCTCTGACACTTGTATGCAATGCCACTATCCTAAGCACCTCAATTCTCAGCAGTCAAAAGTCTCTCTGTTATGGATTTAACATGGCTCTATCATGATTTTGTGCACACTGGCCTAGAAATGTTCTTTTCCTCAAGCCTAAAGGTGAAGAACAGTGATTGAGCTATCCTATTCCCCACAGTTCTGGAATATCCTGGATAAGATGGAACATTTGAGCCAGGAAGACCTGTTGGAGAATTCAAGGCCCTTATTAGCCCATATGGTAAGGCAAGAGAAAGGAAGTAGGGGTTGCTGGGCACCTAGTACAAGACTCTGATCCACTCCCAATGCTGCTTACTGGCCAATAAAACTCCTGGCCTAAGTCTTAATTCCATTAAAAATAAAGAGACCAGGGGTGGTGACTATCATCCCAGCATTCAGGAAGCTGAGGCAGAAAGTAAGATCCCAGCCCTGATCATTTGTCCAGCTCTCCAATCCTTCTGAGTCCATGGCAAATGGAGATGATGCTTCCTTCTCACCTGAGGGCTCCTAGAGAATCTGGACACTGCATGCAAAGAGCTGCCCAGATATCCAGAGAGCATCTGTGTGTGTCCTTTTATTTGGAAACCCCAGAGCCCTCTCTATCATACAACTTCATTGCTGCTCTCTGGAATTGTGTGGTATCCCGATTCAGTGTATCTTCCTGATTAATTACCACACTCTGTGCTGCAGACTTCACATAGACTTCGCAAAAAGTTACAAGGTAGACACTGGCTTTCACTGCAATTCAAATACCTTCTTAAGGTGCTTCAGCGAAACAGTGCCCACAGGGCTACACTACGCTTATGCTACTTTGATACAATCTATTAAGAAAACACCCAGGGAGGCAGAGAGATGGATGGCCACCCCTGGAGCATGAGTCCAAGGATTTGAAAGAATCTGTAGTGGAGGATGTGGGGATCTGTGGTATGTCTGCCTAAGCTGTGTGATGTAACATTTCACCCCAGCAACTGCCCCCTGAGATCATGCCCACCGTCATAGATGAATACCTAGACAATGGCTCAGATGAATCAGCTACAAGGTATGCCCTCCAGGAATTGCTGGGTGATATCACATTGGTCATTCCTACCTTGATCTTCTCAAAATACCTTCAAGGTAAGCCAGCCTTTGCCACCTTCCCTGCTTTCCCTGTAGTATCGCAAGTGACATAGCTACCGATAGGTGCAGAGTCCCTCTTATGATTTACATCCTACACTCTACAGCCACCTTCAAGACCATCCCAGGAGGGGGTAGGACCTCAGGCAGGATATGGTGCAGATGAAACAGAAGTCGAGAAAGCTAAATTGACTTATCAAAGGTCAACCAGCATACCCTTTATTAACTCTGTCCCTGAGATTTATTCAGTTGGCAGCCAATTCAATGCTTCCCCTGTGAACCTGACACTGTCCTATATTAGGCACATGTTCTTAACCTTGTAACTTCAGGCAAGATGTCGAGGTCCTCTCTGGGCCTCACAGTCATCATTTATAAAGTGGAAACATGAGGAATGTTAATCAAAAGCAGTGGTGTGACCACTCTTAATGCTGTGACCCTTTAATAAAGCCCTCGTGGGATGGTGACGCTCATCCATAAAATTATTTGGTGGCTACTTCATAACTGTAATTTTTCTACTATTATGAATTGTAAATATCTGATGTGCATGATGTCTGATAGGTGAGCACAAATGAGTCTTGGCCCACAGGTTGGGAACTGCTCCTTTAAAGATCATCCTGAGTACAAAAACAAATGATAACCACAGTCAGGTCAGGTGTGGTAACGTTCATGCCAGCACTTAGGAAGTGGAGAGAGTAGGATCAGGAGTTTAAAGTCATCATTGGCTATATAGGAAGTTCAAGGACTGCCTGGGATATATGAGACTTTGTTGTTAAAAAGCAACAACACCCAACAAGCAATGCCAGGAATGCTTGCCATCCACCTCCAGTCTGTAGCAATCTTCTGATGAAGATGGATGCCACTACAAGCTTGTGTGCCAGATGGCCTGATTGAATTGTGGAAACCTAACATGAATCCTGCCTTCTCTGTAGATGCTGGGTGCCCTGTTTTCTTGTACGAGTTCCAGCATACACCCAGTTCTTTTGCAAAGTTCAAGCCAGCCTGGGTGAAGGCTGACCATTCCTCTGAGAATGCCTTTGTTTTTGGAGGTCCTTTCCTCACTGATGAGAGTTCCCTCCTGGGTAAGAACAAACAGATATCCCATCCCTAGGCTACCATGTTACAGATATCTCCAGTCAGTGTCAGGGACCTTTGGGGATAGTTTAAGCCTCACCTGACTCTAAACCAAATTTGTCCCTCCTACCAGCCTTCCCAGAGGCCACAGAGGAAGAGAAGCAGCTGAGCCTGACCATGATGGCCCAATGGAGCCAGTTTGCACGCACAGGGTGAGTAGGTTACACAGGGCAGGCTTTGGGCCTATCTGCATCTACCCAGGGCATAGAACCAACCTTTGGTTTTCCTTCATTCCTCCCACTCAGAAATCCCAATGGCAAGGGGCTGCCTCCTTGGCCCCAATTAAACCAGTTAGAACAATACTTGGAGATTGGTCTAGAACCACGGACTGGGGTGAAGCTAAAGAAGGGTCGGCTACAGTTCTGGACAGAGACACTGCCAAGAAAAATTCAAGAATGGCACCGAGAGCAGAGAAGCAGGAAAGTTCCAGAGGAGCTCTGAGGCCAGACCTACCTGGACCTTCCTGACTGGGCCAACCCAAGAATAGTAGCATCCAAGCAGGGCAACTACAACTTCTTTTTGTTTCTGTTCAGAGACTTTAGCCTGGACCATGCTGCTGTGAGCCCATGTTTCTTAAATCATCAGCCCCTACAAGACCAGTATGGTGGACCACTAAATGTTACCAATCTGGTTTCTACTTCTTGATCATTGAACATACTGCTGTTTCTTCCTAAAGTGACTTGAACCCTTGCTGTATGGTACAGTCCAGCACATTAATAAAGCTCTTCAGAGGATCTGTTCTCTTGAGAAACCTCCTCTGCCTTCTCTAAGCTGCATACAACCATTAGAACCCAGTCTACCATGTACTCACACTGTCCATGTCTGAGTCTTTGTCCCTCCCACAGGAGGTCTCTGAAAATGATAGTAGACAACCATGGAAAGATTAGGCAAGACCTAGAGGCAAGGAGTGACAGACAGAATTTATGACTCGTGAATCTGTGATTTATGTGGCTTCTAGATTTGAACCCAGACCATTCTGGCACCAAAATAATGATCCATCCCCCATGGATGTCCATCATGGCCAGGAAGGAGACCTCCAAAGACATAGTTCTAGTGTCGTGGAAATATTATGACACAGGGCCAGAACCTTCTCTCTGCTGATTGGTCTTTGCTTTCACACAAAGCAGAACAGAATCCAGCAAGATCACCCTCACCAGATAACAGTCTTTACCTTCAGGGCCTGGCCTCCAGGCTTATAGACAAAGGACAGGAGCCCCTCCCTCACTTCTCAGGAGCAGAGAGCAACCACAGCAAAGCCTTGCATGGCCCCATGGGACCCACTGGGACACTGTGGTGTAGGTCAGGACAAAGTGTTTGGTGACTGGTTCAACAGTTAGCACACCTCTTCAGCACCCACTCAGGCCACAAATATGCAGAGTAGGTTAGTGTCCTTTTTAAGAAGCAGTGTATCATTCCCTTAAAACATCTGGATTTTTGAGGCTGAGGAAGGGGTACCCCATTGATAGGACATCTGCTCAGCATGCAAGATAGACTATTCAAGACCCAGCATACATTAACAAATAAATCTGCATTTTGATTGACTTCATAATACCTTGTCTACACTATCCCAATTCATGAACTTGAGTCCTACACATAGCTTTTCTGTCAGACTGTTTCCTGGCTGATGCCTCCATGAAAAGTATCTGTAACTGTTCAGGTATGCCCCGGGGAGTCACTTTGAGCAAGGGGAGACACAAAGCAGAATCTGAACCCCTTCACACACACACACACACACACACACACACACACACACACACACACACACACATACACACATTGAAAAGTTTCCTATGACTATCTGTTCCTCTTAGAACAAACTTCCAAGGCTTCTGTTCTCCATCCCCTTCTTCCAGCAAAGAAGGTTGACGCCATAACCTGATAGGCAGCTTGACAGCTACGAAATGGGACCCAGTGTGTGTTTCTGGCACTATAAGGAACTGTGAGAAATAGGCCATGCCTGATTTCAGGGCAAGGAAATAGAGCCATCTAAGCCAAGACCTAAAAGATAAGCAGAGGTTATTCAAATGGGCAGGACAGAGTATAAAAGAAGAGAGAAACAAGAGAAAGAGGGGGTTCTTGGCAGATGGCACAGATTCTGGGGAAATGCTCTTCCATATGAACAGACATAGATTAGATTATGAAGTGGGGGCAGGGGAAGGGTACTTCAGACGTAGGTTGGGTCCTTGATTTGCAGGAAAATTTGGGTTCCCATTACAGGTGAGCAAGGAGTTGGCGAAGATGACAAACAAATACGGACACAAGAGAGTGTACATCTGAATGTATTTTCTCAAAGCGAGCACCAGAAAAACAAGAAAGCAAGGGGAATACATCCTCCAAGATACATTGGTTCTTTACACAAACAAAGAAAATGCATACATAAAAAGATGACAAGTGCCAGGCTGTGTATTCAACTGAGATAAGAACAACCCTTAATTAAGATCAGCTAAATACAGGAGACAGGTGAATGCTCTGATGCAATGCTAGTCTATTGTAAAACCTACCACCAGGGGTCCTTTAGTAAGTACCTGATAATGCTATTCCTCCAGGCCTAGTGAAAAACATGCACCAGGGGAATTCTGCTCTCCTAACCCTTTCATGAATAATACTACAGTTCCAACTGAAACCAAAGCACACATATTTCCTAGGCCATTGTGTATTCCCTTGTATGGGTGTGACCTGGCTATTGTTCTAAGTAATTACTATGTTGACTAGCCAGGAGCTTTCTAGCTCTTCTTCAAGTAAATTGTAATGCCTGGTTATTTTCACTGTCTTTACAAGAGGTAAATTTGAATGTTACTGAATAGGTAACATTCTTACTGAATTCCAAGCTCAGGGTCGGCTCAAAGACTTTCTAGGACATTGGAACTCTGGTAGGGGCTTAATCTAACTTAGCTATATGTCAAAATCAATCCTTAAAGGCACTTATAATAAAACAATATTGAGGGAGTGCACACAAATCCATACACCAGACTAACGTGAGGACAGGTTTGGAATATACATGCTATGGGAATGCCAAGGTTCCAGGAGGCTAAGTTTCCATGAAACTCTTTGCATCAGTACTGCTTCCTAGTTTCTAGGCCTGTCATTCGAGTCACTACTGGAGTGGATGTAGCAGAAGGGGACTTGATTGTGATCAGATCTTGAACTTAAGAGCAAGAAGACTCCAGAGAGAGTCTAAGCAGAGGGGACTTGAGCAGGAGCACTATTTGGAAGAGGGGGTAAGAATGGAGGGTTGGGAGGAGAAAGCAAGGAGGAGCCAGTTCATTATCCAAAATGAAGACTTTTGTTTTGGTGAGAGAAGGTCTCACTTCTTAAAGCAGATTGGCCTGAATCTCACTGTATAGCCCAAGGTAGAAACAAACTTATGTTAAATCTCCTGCCTCAGCTTCTCATGTGCATGGATGATACATGCACACCACAATACTGGCTTACTGGTGGGATCTTGACTGACAGTCATCAGACATGGTGACTCTTGAGACCCAGAGGTAAGGGGAAAGAAAGACTGGGAGAAGTGTTCACAAAGGAGCTGCTCCAGGAACATAAGTCTAGCATGGGATGGTTTCTTGCCCCTGAGCATGCCACACCTGCTCTGAGGCTGCCAGCTCCTGAGGTCCCTGGTGCACCCTTCCCAGAATTGAGCAGGCTGAAAAGACCTTGAGTGTTTGCAGAGATGCTGGAGTCATCTGCCTTTTTGGCATGTTCAAATTCCTACAGGAACTTAGAAGAATAGATTGCCCTCTGACCTTGCTTTGCAAAATAATCCAGCTAAAACAAAAGATGGGTCTGTGGGCTGTCCCTATATATACACACAGTGCTGAATATTAAGCTTGAAGCCTTGATCACATCCTTTGCCTTGGTTTCAATCTACTCTCACTGTAGCCATCCAGTGGCCATGGAGAGCCAGGCACACCTGGAAGGAGAACTGGGGATGGAATAGGATGGGTGTATGAGAGAAATAAAGACCCAAGACAAAGATTTCTGATCATGGCTCAAATTTTAATTTTCAGCTCTGTGTTTATATGGGTAAAACCCAAAAACCCATCCCTTTATTTCACTTGGATTCTGTTGCTTTGTTTTTGCTGGATTGAGTTGTAAAGTAAGCTCAGTAGACAATCTGCTCAAGTCTCAGGCAGAAAGATGTAAATATAGTGAGGCCAGGCACAGGAGACTTGTTTAGTCAACTCAAGTCTTGGGAAAGGGCACATCTCAATCCATCCAATGCTTTTAATTTCCAACTCCCCTTTCAGGTAAACCCAATTGATCCATGGCCACTGGATAGCTACAAATGAGGCACCCAAATGAGGGGACTGAAAATGAAGGGACCCACTGAGAAATGCTGTCTTGCATGGAGCTCCACAGAAAATGGAAGAATTAACAGTATCCTGCTCAGTTAGCAATGAACTGCATTAACGCTAGCACTAGTTATAAAGTTTATTTTTTGGAGGCTGTTATTACAGGAGATGCATTAAGAGGATACACCTAGCTAAAGTGTTGTTGATCCAATACCGACTTCTGCTAGGGGTGACAGTACAATGGGACAGGGAAACTGTATATAGGCATTTGTCCACAGCCAAGAGCTACATCAGATGAGAGGATCAGAGTTTAAAAAAAAAAAAAAGATGTTAGAAAAATTCTTAGCTCAAATAGATTTATGCTGTCCATGGTTCCCAGAAGCAGAAATGGTAAAAGCTGTTTCAGAGCTCTTCTAATGGCAGGAGGAAATCAGGATACATCCTGCTTCCTCTCTGACTCCTCCTGGAGATATCCTTAGTTCTGGTTGCATCTAGGGCCCCTTAGGACATCAAGTTCTCTTCTTTCCCTGTCTATAGTCTGTCCTTGATGCACTGATCATCAATATGTCTGTCAATTTATATCTGTTTTGTTTTTTATTGTTTGAATGACTGTTGTTCTGTATTTCATGTTGAAAAGAAAAAATGGTTAAAACTTTATCTGCTCGATGTCCACCCCTTGATTTTGTTTAACTTGTTTAAAAGAGACTCTCAATTTGCACAGCAAAAACTGGTAAGTTACCCTTCACTGTGCCTCAGAGTCAAGCACAGCTGGAGAAGCCTTGCTAGGGGCTGCTTACTTGCCAAGCCACTTTTAAAGGGCATTTTGGTAAGGGAGCTAATGGCTGTGTTTTCCTAGAAACATCTCTGATTGTGATTATTGGGCTCAGAAGGTAACAAAGTGTTCTTCTCTTAAAGTTATAGCTAGAAAAAGTAAGAATTTGGTCCAATCTAAATACATGAGATATGTGTAGCCACTTCATTTTTGCTTCTGACTGGTTTTAAAAGTATAAATATGTTCTGCATGTCATGGTTATAGTGTATTGGCTTATAAGTTACTGGGTATGATTAAAAATTTGTAGCATTGGTAACAAAAAAAATTAGCTTGAAACTGGTAACTCAGGGTTAGAGTCATTCTAAACAAAAACACATGGCATGAGCCAACCCAAGAAAATCGGTCTCTAAAGATACTTCTAAATTGGGATAATATTTTACGTAATTCTTACATAAAAGCTCACTAAATGCAAACCTCCCAGTCACCAGGATGCAATGGAACAGTATAAAAACAGTTCTCCAAATCCAAATCAAAGGAAATAGTCCTAGAAAACAGACTTACAAAGGATAAGATTTAAAACAATGTCTCTTTAATGAAGTATTAAAAACTGCACTGTCATGCATTCATATATAAGAGCTGGCTGCCAAACTTTGTAATGTGAAAGTAATGCTTTTGGTATTGATTTTTAAAGAGAATGGATTGTTTAAAACTGGGATTTGTTTTCCAAAATTATGGGTATGCTCTAATATTGCAAAAGGAACTTTAAAATTATAGTTAGACTGCCAGTGTTCCTTTGGCTGTAGTTTGCAATTTGATCACAGGCTCAGGATTCTAACTCACACATATAGGTAACTAAGAAAAAAATCAAGCAGGTGGAGATTGTTGCAGGGTTTGCGAAAGGTTGATGAGGCTGTGGAACTTGTGGAGGCTCACAGCCTGGCTGCCTACTCTACCTGCCATTCCAGGAAATGTGTATAGAACTATTATGTTATTGGAGGACAGTTTTTATACTGTTTTGTTGCATCCTGGTGACTAGGAGGTTTGCATTTAGTGAGCTTACTTGTAATTTTGAAGAGCCCATGAAGAGATTCCATTGGGAAGTTTTGCCTCAAGGAATAGCTAATATCCCTACATTACAATTCTGTCAATGCTTCAATACAAGAGGTTAGGACTTTGAATCTTTTAGTGCATATTATTCATTATATGGATGGTATATTTTTAGCTGATCCACCTAATTACATTTTACTGCAAGCCTTTGCTTTTATCCAACGAGCTTTAAAATTTTGGAGTAGTTGTTGCTCCAGAAAAGATTCAAAGGCAATACTTTTTCAATATTTGGGACATCAGCTATATCCTAAACAAATTGTGACACAGAAAATTCAAGAAAGAAAAGATAATTTACTTACTTCAAATTGTTCTCAAAAATTGTTAGGAGGTATTAATTGGCTAAGGCCTTACCTTAATTTGCCACAAGAGAACTTAAACCTCTGTTTGATATTTCTCAAGAGGAGTGAAAATCCTAATTAACTGATGAGGGACAAATAGCTTTGCAGAAAGTAGAGGAAGCTATTAGCCAACAACAGACACATTAATTAGACGACGATCATTTGTTGGCTGTTTCACGGCAGTCCTTTGGCAAAAGGGACTTTAATGTGGATTCATCTTTCTTCAACTCCAAGTAAAGTATGAATGCCCTATTATGAAGTTGTTGCTGTGTTAATGCAGGATTGTAGGATAGAGTCACAAAAGTACTTTGGGAAAGACCTTGATGAAACATTTATTCCTTATTTTAATCAGCAATTAAATGAATTATTGAAGAATACTGATATTTGGATACATACTTTTGTTTTTCCTGTACAATTTTGCATGCAACCAATAAAGAATTCGTTTACTGTATTTATAAACAGTTCATTTAATGGGAGAGAAACTTATGTGATTGTATTACATGTTCATTCTCTCGAGTTTCCCTCCACTTCAGCACAAATAATTGAATTATGTGTTGTAGTCACTGTTTTTGAAATATTGAAAAATCAAGGTTTTAATTTGTAAACTGATAGCTAATAAGTAGCTCATGGTTTACAATTGCTTGAAATTGTTCCTTTTTTAGATACTGCTGTTTCTCAAATTTTACAGTTATTTATACAAATACAGTTTAATTTAAGAAACATGTACTATTCCTTACTTTATAGGACATTTAAGACCTCATACTGGATTGCCTTGACCCCTAGGCAATGCCACAGCAGATTTGTATACCAGGCAGGCCTTACAGGAACAATTAGCCAAACAATCTTATTCTTTACATCATCAAAATAATAATAGTTGGAGACAACAATTTGGTATATCTAGAAAATATGCACATCAAATTGTAAAAACTTGTTCTCAGTGTCCTCAATTTCTTCATCTAGCACATAATGATGTTAATCCTTGAGGACTCATACCTAATCAATTATGGCAAACAGATGTTACCATATTTCCTTATTATCGTAAAGGACCAGGTATTGTGGAATAGGCCATGGAACTTTAAAACAATATCCTCATTTAAAAAAAAAAAAAAAAAACAAGAAAGGGTAAATTATATCCCCATACACCACAAAAATATTTAAATCATTTTTTTTATTTTAAATTTTGGAAGCCAAAGAACTCTCTGAGTGTGAGAGGAGCAGCTACTGGTGCTTCTGCCCTGGTTTTGCAAGGAAAAAATTATGAGCTCCTTAGAACGGCAATTGATGCAAATATAGAAAAGATAGAAACTCTATTTCCCATTTGCTAGGATCTTAATCTCCTTGTCTGAGATAGTCTTTCAAAACAGGAGAGGACTTGATCTTTTATTCATTCATCAGGGAGAACTAGGTACAGCCCTCCATGAAGAATGTTACTTTTACATTGATCATTCAGGAATAGTAAAGGATTCTATGGCTAAAGTTCGAGAAGAACTAGGCCCAAGGAACAGAGAAAAAGGACAGAATCAGGGATGGTTTGAAACCTGGTTCTCCACTTCCCATAGCTTACAACTTTAATTTCTACATTAATTTCTACATTAATTAGAACCATTAATTATAATTTTGTTGCTTTTAACTTTTGGACCTTGTATCTTAAACAGATTGGTTTGTTGCCTTCATACAGGATCACTCTCAGCAAGTTTAGTTATTCACCATGGCAGTTATCCATCACTATGAAGAAATGCATTGAGTGAATATTCATATATCCTTTGTAACTTGGTCTGAATGGGAAAGAGTGGGCTATAGAAGGCTGGTAGTCAGGGACAGATAAGAGTGTTCTTGAGCTCCTATCAAACTAAGACAGAGACATACATCAATGTTATGTTTGTTCTCCCTGATGGGTTAGAAGGAGCAATATGGACACCAACCTAAGACAGGCACAGTTGCCTGGCCTTTCTATACCCTAGAAGTTATTATGGAAAACAAGTAAATCTTGTGCCCCTGTCCAGCAACTGGTACTGCTCATCTTTTAAAAAAACTAAAAAGGGAGACTTCTGCCCTCCCCAGCCTTGAGCAGGCTGAATAGACCTTGAGCATTAGTTGAGACCTAGGTGGAGTCATCCATCCACATTGTTTACATGTGCAACTTCCTACAGGAACTTAGAAGAATAGATTGCCCTCCGAGCTTACTTTGCAAAATAATCCAGCTGAAACAAAGAATGGGTCTGTGGGGTCACCTTATATAAACAAAGTAACGAATACTAAAATTGAAGTCTTGATCAGGACCTATGTCTTGGCTTCATTCTTCCATCACACACACACACACACACACACACACACACACACACACACATACACACACACACACGCTTTTCATTTCCAGCCCACCTTTCAGGTAAACCCAGTTCATCCATGGCCACTGGATGGCTACACCCTGGAGAGCTGAGCGAATTGGATGGTGAGGTCTCAGGCCCTGTCTAGTGACACCTGAGGGAGGAATAATTATGGCTGCAAGGTTCCCTGGGATTCTATGCCTCTTGCCTTTACATCCCCCCCACCGTCCCCACTTCCAGGCCACTAACCCCTAAGAGTCACTGAAAGTCCCTCCTTTGATGGCCAGGGTGTCACAGTGGACATTGTCCTTGTTACAAGTCCCCAGCTGGCCTGTAATAAGCAGACAGAAGGATTAGCTTCACATGAGGGAACTGTTGGGTTATGGAGCCTCCTGTGACAAGATGGCAGAATGGGTTATGTATGTGGTGTGGACACCAGGGGGCGATGCAGGACAAGACTGCTTCTCCAGAAAAGGGGCAGGCATGTGCTTGCACTGCAGACACACAACCTAATAGCTTTAGCCCACAAGGACTCAGTCTCAGACACACACACACACACTCACCAACAGGCTTTTAAATAGGAGTCACCATTTACTGGTGTGTATTTCTGGGCAAGTTTCATTTTTTGCCATGAGTTGAGGTTTGTTTGGTTGGTTGGGTTTTGTCTTTGTTTTTGTTTGTTTGTTTTGTTTGTTTTGCTTGTTTTCTTGTTGTTGCTTTTAGCATTTTCTCTAAATTCTACCTCACAGTTACCTGGCAAAGGCAGGTATGCCGCACATACTATAAAAGGTGCTGCTTGCACCCTCCTCTCTCTCTTGCTCTTACCTTTTTGCTCCTTCTCTCTCCTCTGTCCCTTCACCTGTCTCTCCCCATTTCCTCCCCACCCCCTCCACACGCTCATGGCTGGCCCATCTCTCTCTCTCTCTCTCTCTCTCTCTCTCTCTCTCTCTCTCTCTCTCTCTCTCATTGTCTAGACTACCCTCTTAATTCCCCTCCCCATGCCCTGAATAAACTCTATTCTATACTATATTATACTATCCTGTAGCAGGTCGCTCAGAGGGAAGGGATGCTCCAGAATAGGCACACTGAGGCAACCCCTTCCCCCCTGCCTGACTACACTTCCACCAAACATATTCCTTCTTTCTCTTTATATTTTTATAAACATAACAGTTGTTGTTGGGGGTTTTTTGTTTTGTTTGTTTGTTTGTTTGTTTGTTATACAAACAGGGTTTCTCTGTGTAGCCCTGGTTACCCTGGAACTCACTCTGTAGACTAGGCTGGCCTAAAAATGCAGAGATCTACCTGCCTCTTCCTGCAGAACCCCCACCCCAACAAGTGGTTAGCTTTTTTGTTTTTGTTAGAATTTTTTACAGTGTACATAAAGTCCTCTGCTTAATACTTAGGCAAATTCTTTGTGGTCTTTATAGTTGCTCATTTGTTCCACTTGTAATGTGATGTAGTCCTATACTGTCTTCCATGAGCATTTGAAAGATGATCATCCATAAAGCACCTAGATCAGCACCCAGCAAAAGCTCGGCAAATGTTCACTGTCCGTCCTCTGTACAGGCACGAATTCCAGGGATCTCTCATTTCCAGTTAATGATTACTGAACTGGGTCAGTTAGGGTCATCACAATTTTAGCATGCTTAGTAGAATGGGCGTCTTCTACCAAGAAATAATTTGGAGTTTATGTCAACCCAGAGGACGCCCATTCTCTGAATGGCTGATTGATAATTCTGTGGGAGTCGCTGCTTTTCTTTGAGGTCTGAGGGGGTCACTGTTGTATAAGCGCCTTCCCTAATCTGATTGTAGCTCCCATGTTCACCCACCTTGGCATTTTACCCTGCTACTTACCATCTCTACACTCATTCCTGGACCAAATTATCTAGTTCCTAAGACCACAACAAGGACAAGAAGAGGCTCTGAAAGGGACATTAATCCTGCTGCTTGGAGATAGCACCAATCAAATCTCTTCCTTGCCACGGGTCTCCCTTCCTACTGATCCTCTCTATCTCTTAGGCCTTGGGTTTCCCTTGCCCTTTGGATATTCTACTCAAGTGTTATTGCCCCCTCATAAGGTTCTGAGCTACCCCCTGTTAGAATGTGGTCAAAGAATGAGGCATGGTGACCAATGGCTTGGGGAACGGAGAGAGGTTCTAAGAAAAATGCCAGAGAACCTGGTGCATTTTGTTCCCTGGATTGTTCTTGGAAATACCTTTACTTTCAACCACTAAGACATGATTATTCTTGTTAAATGTCAGACAATAGCTACAGAACCCACTCTCCTCAATGTACTCTGAATCTGGATATGGCCTTCTGCCTTGATTTCATGCTTTCCCACATGTAATCTATAATATGAGCCAGGCAATGGTATTTCAATCAGTCTGTTCTGAGAAAATGTTCCTCTGTTGAAATTGCTTATGTGCTTACTGGCATTTATTTACATGTTTTTCTGGTCATGTTTGTCTGAACTCAAACAATCTTCTTGGGATCATTGCTTTCTTTTGTTACATTTGCATATAAAAGCACACTGAAACTAATGCAAGATTGTCTACAGCATCAAAGTGTAGTCTGCTCCATTCTTTTCAAGGTCCTCAGATCCCAGGTCCAGCAGACAAGATCTGCATAAGTTGGTTGAAAATCAACACCCTTTCTTGATCCTGAGGACAATGTCCAGGGCCCCAAGAAACATAGTTCATAAGAGACTGCAATAGTTAATAAGAGCCCAGGCTGGCTGACATCTGTCTCTTCTCCCAAGCCTCTGATTTGTCCTCTATACATAGGAGTTAAAAACTGAGACTCAGAGAGGGGAAGAGGCTTTCTTGCAGCCCCATGGTGTGAGGACAGAGCCAGGATTTTTATTTGGAGGCTTGCTGGCCTCTGACTCCATAATGTGCCCTCCTAAGGGAAGCTCTCTTGCCACTGGAGTTGGTGTTTGCAGAATCTAAATTAAATGAGCATCCGTGACTGTAGGAAGCAGCAGGCCAGCAGGGGAGAGCCAGAGAGAGGTGTTTGACAAGGCAATGACCTCACATAGTGGCATTATGGGCAATAGAGAAATGACAAGGACCATTACTGCAGTCACTGAGTCACTGGTGTGTTCCCTGGCCTCCAGACCTGCTCTGTAGCCTCAGGGTAGAGCAGTGCATGCAATTTTCTTTCCAGGGCCTCAGCATTATCAATTAAGTTTTCTGATACAGAGGGGTCTACAGAGTGAAAAACCAAGGAGAATTAGCATGCAGATTTCCTTCATCAGATCCTTAGGCCCCAGTCAGCCCCCAAACAATGTGAGAGCCAGGGGAGAGAACACTGAGGCACACCCCACTTCCTCTTGGATGTGCAAACATCATCTGGCTTCTGACTCCTCCTGGGAACCCAGACAACCCCAAGAGTAGGCTGAAAGCAGCAGAGGTCATGTGATGGGTGGTCAGAGTCAATACCATCCTTGGTCTAGGCCACAAAAGTTAGTGTCCAGCCTTCTTGAGGACCACCTTCCATAGAAGGAACTCCATGTAATTTCCCCTGTCCCAACAACTGGGAAATGTGACTTATAGCATGCCTAGGCACAGCCCAATCTTGGTCTCCATGTTCCTCTGTGAACCCACATATCATATTTTGGCCAGGCTACTCTTCTCCAGCCTCAAAGACTCTCTCCCTGCCTCAGCCCTTAGGCTATACCTGACCCATTCATGGTTTGTCAGACACACCTGCACTTGGATGAAGCGTGAATTGACAGAGATGCCAACATCGTAGGAAAAAGAAATATTGGAAGGGACAGCAGGTGATCCTTGAAAGTGTCCTGGAAGCCAGATGTGGTAGCACATGTCTTTATTACCACCACTTAGGAGGCAGAGGCAAATGGATCTCTGTGAGTTCAAGGTCAGCCCAGGCAGCACAGTTAGTTCTAGGCCTGCCAAGATTACATAGGGACTCATTGTCTCAAAAAGAAGAAGGAGGAGGAGAAGAGGAAAAGGAGGAGGGAGAGGAGGGGAAGGAGGAGAAGAAAGAGGATGAGGAATAGGAGATGCTGTTGGAGGGGGGTGCAAAAAAAGAAGAAGAGGGGGGAAATGTGTCTGGAATCTCTGAGGAATATATCTAGACTGTCCCAGGTTGAGGTCACCTGAAAATTAAAGATAAATGGTGAAACCACTTCAGTTGTCTCATGATTGGATCACATAGTGATATGTTCAATCTCGGGTTCATAAGACTCCAGGTTCTGTACTCTGGCCTTTCCTGGCATAGTCAGGGCAGTCCCTGGTTCTAGGCTGGACTCTCTGTAAGTAGGGTAGGGAAAAGTAAGATTCCCTATCTGCTCAGTGAACCTCAATGCTACGACTCTGGTGGAGTCAGCTTGACAGATGAAAGTCTGGAAGCTTACTCATGAGGAAAGAGTTTCAAGGAAACTTCCTCCTGGAGTTTTGGCCATCCCCCTAACCCATAAAATTATTTTCCGCATTAGTCTAGTGTATGGATCCACGTGCCCTCTATTAAGCATTACCCTATAATAAGTGCCTTTTAAGATTGTATCCTGAATTAGCTAAAGCCTCTCCCAGTGTTCCAAGATTCCAGTTAGCAGCAAGGAGCTTAACCTATTCAGTAACTAATTAAGCACTACAATAAAATCAAAGCCATTAACTCAGTTGTCTACAGTAAGAGACTAAAATTCTCACTGAGATAAAAATTTCATTACAGACTACATACCATACCAAGAGTGAGTTAATATACTATCCTAATAATGAGGATTCTCCAGACAAGATAAATTTAACAAGGCCTAGAGAATTTCGGGGTCAGTGACACTACATTATTCTTGAAGCTTGTCAAGAGTAAATAACCCCCTGGTGCTATTAACACTAAAGTGTGAAACTCTTGCCTGACACAAAGCTGATCCGAGGCGGGGATGTTAATTCCTAGTGTAAACATTTATCTGATTCCTGCAAATTCCCTTTGTAGTCACTCCTCTTGCATCTGTGCTAATCTCTAGTGTTAAACATTTATCTGGTTCCCTTTGAAGTCACTCCTCTTGCACCTGGAAAACTTCACTGTGCCTTATTCTGTTATGATTTGCAATTTACTCTGTATTATAAAAAGTCTGAGGCTCGACGAGAAAATTACATTCAGATTCAACACCTCTCTTGTGTGTTTGTCTGTGTGTGTTTATCTGTTTGTCAAATTAATCCTAAACTTTGCCCACCTACTCTAGAGACCCGTTTTACGCAGACACAGGGACCCAGAGGGTCTGCGGCACCTCAACAAGTTGGTCTCCTGTAAAAGGCTGAAGAACTTATGTTTGTCCACTAGAGGCAAAAATCCTAATAAGGTCCTGGAAGGAGATAAGTTGGGTTTGGGGGGATATTTAGGGTTTTAGCTGTTAACAGTATGATGAAGGGTATCCCACATATGTTTGAAAGGAGTGGGGTTGACCTGCCATCTCTCTGTAGGTGGCACACTCACAGTCTGAAGTCATCACCTTGAAAATCCTCTGCATCTTGGATTCTTAGAATCCTAAAAACCCAACTAAGTTAGACACCAGTACCCCAACTCCAGAACCTGAAAAGGCTACCCTAAACCAAAGGACACATTCTGAAAGAGGTCATACTTGTGTCTCAGAGTCCAAAAAAAAACAAAAAACAAAAAAAACAAACAAAAAAGATTCAAAATAGGAATCTTGGACAGCTTTGATCGTTGTGCTGTCTTTGAAAAATGCTTTGTACTTCTACATATCATATGCCCAATAATACACCTTTCCTAACCGCTTTACTCTTCCCAGTCAAGTACTGCTAAAGATTGAATTCAGGTAAGTTCTGTACTACTGACTATATCCCTATAACCTTCTTTTTATTTTGAGATAATGTCTCTCTAAGTCTCACAAGTTGGACCTGAACTTAACATGTAGCTCAGGTGAGCCTCATTCTATGATTTTCCTGCTTCAGCCTCGTTGGAAGCTGGGATTATAGGCCCTTAGTCACCATGCCTAGACCCAACTTTTAGTTTTTTAAAATGTGTGCCTTGTTAAGTAGCCCAGGTTGGCCTGAAACTCTTAATCTTCCTGACTCAACCTCTCAAGGCTTGAAGGAGACATCATGTGTGGCTATAGTACTACCTTGTGTAATGACAACATTCTACAGTGAGAATTTCGGATTCTGTAAAGAACATAGCAGTATGGGTGCTGGAAAGATAACTCAGCAGGTAAGAGCACTGACTGTTCTTCCAGAGGACTCAGGTTCAATTCCCTGCATCCACATGTCAGCTTACAACTGTCTGAAACTACATAATCTGACACCTTCACAGACATACATGCAAGCAAAACACCAATAATTTTTTAAAACACTGAAATATTATAAAAATACGTTTTCATTATACTCTCAAGTATGGAATATGGGGCTGCCTCTGATTGTCCACAGCAGTTGACTATGATTTGCCTCATGCTGTAATAGGAGCATGATTTTGCCAGCTGCAGCGAGGTGCTTTGGATGTGTGACATTTGGAATTCTGGGGACTTTTTAGAGTATGTATATAAATGCTAGAGCCCTGATAGAAGGGACTGGTTGACTGGTTGGTGGTTGAATGCTCCTGATTGCTGTTTGTCAAGTCGTAGTGTATACGGAGACAAAAATAAGAAATTGATATCCTGATGACGAAGCTCAAATGTGTCCCAAGGAACTAAGCATCCCCTAATCAGCAGAAATTAGTCTAATGATGCCATCACTCCCTTACCTACTCCCTGACTTTATTTGAAGTGCTCTCTCTCTCTCTCTCTCTCTCTCTCTCTCTCTCTCTCTCCTATCCTTCTTTCTCTCCTGCCTAGTGTTAGGGAGTTTAAAGGGAAGGAACAGAGAGATGGGAAAGAATGGGATTAAGAACCCAGAAAGTAGCTAAAAGAATCCCTGTGACTTTCCTCTTGACACAGTCAAATAGCCTAGTCAGACTGTCTAGTTCCTTTACAGATGTAGCCAACTTGAATGCATGTGAGCAGGTAGATTCAAAGACCCTGGTAAATCGCTTGTAGGTCAACACTAACCATCAACAAGGTCAAGCCCAGGTCATGAATGTGGAAGGGGAATGGCAATAGCATAAGGGTCAGGAGGCTCACATGACCTTCAACTTCTCAGGCACAAATACTTCATCCTCAGACCATGCAGGCTGGTGGTACTGGGTGTAAACTGATGGCCTGGGCATATGAGACCAGACATGGGACCATTCAGGGTGGAACTGAAGGATAAGTCAGGAATGAGTATAAGGTATCCAGAGGATATCAAAGATGTTCCAGGACATGTCATTGATGTCCCAGTCCTTCAAGATCATACCTGGTATTGGATATAAAGTCTTCTTGCCCAGACACTCACAAAAACTGGCAGCCTCTCAGTCAATATCATCATTGGTGTTCATAGTGAAGTCTAGAGGCAAGAGAGACAGCTGTGCAGTAAAGAGTGTGTACTGCTTTTCTGGAGTTCAGTTCTCAGTACTCACATCAGGCAGCTCACAACTGCTTGTGGTTCCAGCTCTGAGAGGATCCAACACCCCTGAAGAGCATCTGTGCTAGCCTAAACATATCCACCCATAGACAAACACAAACACATTGTCTTAGGTAGGGTTTTATTGCTGTGAAAAGATGCTATGGCCAAAGCAACTCATATAAAAGTGAACATTTAATCGGGGCTGGCTTAGTGTTTCAGAGGTTCAGTCCATTATCATCATGGCGGGAAACATGGCATCATGCAGGCAGATATGGTGCTGGAGGAGTCAAGAGATCTACATCTGAATCACAGCCAGGAGAAGACTGGAATTCTACACAAAGCTTAAGTATAGGAGACATCAAAGCCCAACCCCACAGTGATACACCCTTTCCAACAAGGCCACACCTACTCCAAACATGCCATACCTCCTAGTAGTGTTATTCCCTGTAGCCCAAGCATTCAAACACATGAGTCTATGAGGGCCAAACCTATAAAACCAACACACACATAATTAAAAATAAAAATAAGTCCAAAAGATGAAGTCAATCTCTAACTCTGGTATCTTGGAAGCCTTAATAGGATGGTAAGGCTTTGTGAGCCCAGGTTCATTCACTATCCATCACAATTTGAAACTCTTTCCTTGCCACCTATAGCATTAACACCAATGACAGGAAGAACTAAAGAGACAGAGAGACCCTCGGGGCTATTCTATACAACACATCAGAAAGGATGCTGACAATCCTGGGATCTGTGAATAATAAAGAAATCACCACCAGATGTCTTACCAATACAACTCCATAAACATAGCCTGAATGATGCTTCTTTCTATATGTGAGGTCACACCAGAGCTTGGCTTTTTTTCTCTTACCTTTACCCTTCCCAGGCCCTACCCCAAGGCTTTCCCACACTGTCTAACCAGCCTTTCTTGATCCCATTAGTTAGATGTTGCTTCCTGAGGTTGGTAATCATCGATTGATGCTGGAGTACATGGGAGGACACTGAAGACCACAGATTATCCAAGCTTAGTTCCAGCAGATGATGGGGACTTGATCATTGGATCGCAGAACTCCCAGTAGCACATTTTCAGCATGAGTACATCTGGAATGGAGTCCTGATGCCCCGGGAAATGCTCAGAGCTACAGGTGCAAGTGGGATCTGTGGTATACTACCCAAATCTTTCTTGGGTCCCTGCTGTGAGGCACTTTATGGTCCTCATCTCTGTAAATCCCTATGACATAGTTCTAGTGTCCTGTGTTGGTTAGGAATGTAGACCTGAATGTAAGCAGGGTCAGCCTGAAGTGTCCAAATGCTTTGACACTGCTCATGCCCCTCTTGGTATGTAGAAAATGTAAGTGGCACACTTGCACTATCATGGTGCATTGACAAGGAAGTTATCTTGGATATAGAATTGCAGGATTGGAATCAAGGAACAAAGCTGTAGCCTTGGCACCATGGGAGCCTCAGGGAGCAAAAAGATGGCTTCCTGCCTTTCACAGTCCCTACAACCTCCAGGCATTAAGCATCCCCTACTCTCCACTAGTGTTCTCTTTATTCTCCCTTAAACTTCTTCCTCTCCCCACAGAGAAGAGGTAAGTATCAGTCACTGACCTTGTCTTGTATTTCTTTTCATTATGTAAGAAGAACATCTTGCTCACAATGCCTCTGTGTTCTTTTCTGTTTCTTAGAGGCTGTAACCCTCTAAGATTTTCCCATTCACCTACCTATCCATCTTGCCTCCTTGGGCATTGAAAGATCCTGGCAGAATGTAAAAGCACAAAGAAGCCCTGAAATTGGCAAGATAGACGTCAGTGTTAGCAGAACTAGCTTCACTGATTTAGAAAAATAGAGGTGCACAATGCTCTGGCCATTCCTTGAACCTGTGTGTCTGCCAATGTTCTGACCAGGTGTGTGCCCATTGCTGCACCTTCATTAGACTCTTTCCTTGTACCCCTCCCATACCCATTTCTTGAGAATAGACATTGTTTAGATCTGGAAATCCCCTACTCTCCCCCTTCTCTCCCTGAGGGCCTATAAAAACTGGGACCTCTTTCCCCTCGAGGTCGACTCCTCTACCCCTGCGTGGGATATGAGTCCGTCCCCAGAGCTCTGGCTTTCCCAAATAAAGCCTCATGTGGTTTGCAACAAGCTCGGTCTGTCGTGAGTTCTTGGGTGTTCGCTATTTTCCTGAGGCCTGAGTGAGGGGCTCCTCTTGGAGTCTTTCAGCATCAGTTTTCTTAGGTTGGTAAAGTTTCCCCTTCTCTTATATTCTGCAATGGAGGTGGGCCTTGGCCACCACCACCTTTCAGTTGAAAATGAAGTACCTGCATTGCCCCACCCTGACAACAAGGGGGTAGACAAGGATAGCTTTCAGCCTGGGCTCAGAGGCCAAGAGCTTTGTTCAATGTTGCTGTGAATGGGCCTGGGTGGGCTTCCTTTCTGCTGGTGCCTATGACATTTCACCGAAGGAGAGTCTCTGCTCACAGGGCACATTTTAGACTTTTAGTAGCTTCATTTTGTAAGAGCTGTGTTGTGAAATATTTAAAAACATTTGAATTCATCCATTTTAAATTTTGAATTTGAATTACTGAGGAGGGTAACTATCCCCACATAAGTATCATTTTTCTTTCTTTTCCGAAAGTTTGTTTTCTGTGTGTATTTTCAATCATGATGAATTTGTAACTCTGGACATGTAAGGAAAAATCAAATACATACTTCATACCACTTGGATAACTGTTAGCCTGTTTTTGTTCAGAGAAACCTGTGTAAATAAGCACCTAGTAGTTAGAAAGTCAGAGCCACGGAAGTAGCCTAGTTGCTTTATGTTAATTATTTCCTTAGACCCTGCCACCTGGCAACCACCTCACTGTTTTCCAATGCTGCTGGTCTTGTCTGACATAACTCAAGAAGAATTGTTTGGGACTAGCTCTGTCTGTGTAAGACTCTGATGAGACTTACCTATCAGGGACTCTCCCGAGTGAACAACGCAGAGCCGGGAGATTGATGCAAAAGCAAGAGGAATTTATTGTTTCAGTACACTGGGGTCATCATGCATCCAAAGTTGGAGCAACAACCCTAGGCAGCCCATTCAGCCAGTTTTTATACAGTTTTCAGGGGTAGACTAGAGCAACAGCCACTAAGCACACTGCGATTAGCAGAACAGTGTGACTTTTAAACTGATTGGTCGCTAGGGAATGGGTTAGCAAGAGCTTCCTTTATCTGCAGGTGGCCAACGGTTGGTCAGCCTTGAGGAATGTGTCTATTGTACTCTGGGCTTCCCTCATTGGCGGATGGCCAATGGTCAGTCCCCACTGTGGTCTTTCTGAAGAATATAATTAGCTTCTCCCTTCCAGAGGGGAGAGGTGCCTCTGAGCTCCATGACTTCTCTCTTCCAGGAGGAGAAGGATCTGGTGCAATTTTTCAAGGGTTCAGAACTGACCGCTTCATCTTCACCTGATGTTTTTCAGATTAAGGAGCAGCTCACTTCTTGCTTCCATGTGTGTTCACACAAAAACGTTTCCTCTCACCAACTGATACACATCTGAGAAGTGGGGTCAGGTATTATTAATTACTTTGTATAGGTAAAGTGTACTGTTCCCATTTCTTTGAGGTGAACTAAGAATAGACCTGCTGAGTCGTACATCAAACATGTGTATTGTATCATCATACAACTTTTTTAAAACCACTGCCCAACTGCCTTCCAAGATGACTCCTTTCATTCCCTGACAGCTGCTACATGTCCTGTCTCAGCCTCCTAAGTGCCAAGATTGCAAGTGTGTACCGCCAGGCCTCATGGTCTTATGGCTTTAAATCTGATTATGATGGATGGGCATGTGGTGTCTCATTGCAAATGTATCCCTAAATCTCCTTCTCAATACCACACTTCTGTAGATGTATACACACACACAAACATACACAACACATACTACAAACACACACACACACACCACCTGCATTACAGAAATGCCCTGAGAGTCTGCTTTATTCCACATGTTTTCTCTGGTCTTGACCATTGGTGACACAGGGCCTCTGAATGATGGCACAGTATGTGGCAGGGTATGGGGATCTTCTCACAGCTTTGGTACATGGTAGCTCAGGATTAGGAAGAAGGACTAGACTGTTTAGTTAATATAAAGAAACTAGTTCTATGGCTCTGAACTGATAGGGCTATGACCTCTCAATTACCACAGCCCAGATATTCATTAAGTCAGGAACTGAAGAGCAGAGAGTGATTTGGCCAGGCAGGATAGAACCTTGGTTAAGGAAGAGACAGTGACTTGACAACAGGCCTTGCTGATTGGTAAAGTCAAGGAGAAGCAGTAATCACTGTGTGCTGACTACATGGATCACAGTAAATTTTAAAAAGACCTGAGAAGTCACTGAAAAGGGACCCAGACAGCACTGGATTCTCCAAGTGCAAACCTAGGATGCAGAGGCCATGGCTGGGTTTCTCTATCAGTGTGTACTGCAGGCTGTTTGAGATTGAGCCCCACATTGGTTTCCCAAGGAATTCAGGCTCCTGGGCACAACATGAATTATTTATATCCTCACAGCCTTCTGAAACTAGACATGAGATTTTACAGATTTCTCAAGTAAGAAGATAAGTGTCCTTGAACTAGATTTCAACTATAGGTTGAGGGGCCTCAGAAAGTGCTAGAGTCCAAAGCATTTCAAAGGAAAACAGCCCTGACCAAGTAGGATTGTGCTGTGCAGAACCACAGACAAGAAACTGTAATGTACAGGAGCTTTAGTGACACCCTAGTCGATGATGGGTCCTGGGAGCTAAGAGGTGTTTTCCTTGCCTGGCACAGCCATATCCACTAGAAACAGGGTTACATGGAGCCAGCGCAGCTGATTGACACAGTTCCAGCAAAGCTGAGCCGAATGCTGCAATCGCTGTCCTTCTGTCTCTCACTTTTGGGTTTTGGTCTCTGCACGTTGCATTCTTGGGGACTTTCTGCATTATTACTCATTTTATGTCTTTTCCTGATAATATTATGTTTGAGTCTCTTAAATCTAAAGAGACTCTTCAATCCTACAATTAACTTTATCTGCTCCCTATTTGGAAGTCTTTGTTATGCCCTGAGAATCATTAAGCCCAGGTAAGTACATACCTAGATGTGGCCATTCCTTCTTGGGGTATCTGCTCCTGAACAAACTCAAAACAGCATAATTAGTGCCGTGTAAACACAGACAACTGACAGTCTTTGAATAGCCAGGAGAAAAGGTGATAGATTCAAGGTTGCTTTTATATTATAGGCTTAGAGCGCTCTGAAAATGTAATTTAAAGATGTGGGTGGTACAGGATACAGCCCTGGATGAATAAAACTCAGTAAATAAGACAGATTGACTAAAATAAACCTTTACTACTTTATAGCATAGATGATAAGAAATTTAGGAGTGAGGTATTAGTATTTGCTATTTATTAAAAAAACAGTTCAGGGGGTTTGTATCCCCACTGGAAGAACAACATAGGCTGGTCTGACCACCCAGTTCTCCCAGAGTCTAGACCATCAACCAAAGAGTGTACCTGGAGGGATCCATGGCTTTGGATACCTATGTAGCAGAGGATGGCTTTGCCTGACCACAATGGGAGCAGAGGCCCTTGATCCTGGGGAGGTTTGATGCCCAATGTAGGGTTGTGCTGGAATTTCAGGACAGGAGTGTGTGAGTGGGTAGGGGAGCACTCTCATACAGGAAAATGAGAGGAGGGACCTGGGGCTATGGGATGTCCCAAGTCTGCTCAGGGATCAGGACACTGGTGGAGGTGATATGTGGGAGTTTTGACTGCACTTACCCCTCAACAGAGCAGGGTGGGCATTAGGCTATGAGAAGCCACAGGACCCCACTCCAGGTGTGGGAGAGGGCAGTCTGAGATGCCAGAGATTGCTGGAGTTGACTCAGAGGTCTGGGACCTGTAAGGAGTCTGGGGACATCAGGTTCACAGGCTCTTGGGAATCCAGGCACCACTGGGAGCCAAGGAAGAGCTGAGAACAGAACAGAGGCTGGTGGGCTGCATCTAGCCCAGGGCTGAAGGGGAAAAGAGAATAGCACTCCAACTGGTTCCTGCAGGAAAGAGAGTCCTTGGCTTGCTTGGTGAGTGGCTTGGCTTCATGGAGGCCGTGGCTGGGAGCGCTGAGAGGCTCTTTAAGCTAAGACCTGCTCCATTGCTCCTCACGGTGGTCCTGATGAAAAGATCCATGGTTTTAAGGCATTTAGTGTCATGGCAGACTAGCAATGAGTAAAACTGTATCCCACTTTCTCAGGGCGGGCCTGGGGTTAAATACCTTTTGCAGGGAGGAGTGTCTTGTAAGGGGAGTTTATTGGCTAAACCTCCAGGCCTTTAAGTACCTCGTTAAAATGGAGATCTGTCTTGAGGCTACATGACCTGTGGTCACATTTTCTACCTGTGGAGAGGATTGGGGCATTGTCCTTACATGACTGATGGCCACAAACCTATGGAGAGCTGTGTCCTCGTGTCAGGAGCCTGGTGTCCAGGAGGGTGGCAACATGCCTACAATCCCTTGCAGGGTTATCCCCGGCAGGGTCTCCAGAGTTTCTAACTTAACCAGAAACCAGGCTGCCTTTCACAGTTCCAAATTGGGAGGTGGGGTTTGGGATGGGAGTTGGTAAGAGGGGGTGAACAGGAAATGGGAAATCATTTCAGATGTAAACAAATGAATTGATAGAAATAAACAAACAAACAAACAAACAGTTCAAGTGTTTTGTTTGCCTGGAGCGCTTTCAAAAAGCAAACAGTGTTAGCCTAAAAGTAGGCTATCATATATCAAAAATGTTAGCTTAGGACTAGACATTCTTTATACTCTTTAAATTAGAATTACAGGGTTGATAGTAGGAATAAATACTGTTCTGTTTGCATTTTCTAATTGGGACTGAACTTGTAACTCTGGGCATATAATAAAACGTGAAACACATAAACCGGACCGCTTGGAAAATCATTAATCTGTTCTGCAGAACTTGTATACAGCAGTGCCTGGCTGCTAGACATTCAGGACCACAGAGTTCCTAGTAGCTGGGAAATCAGAGCTGTGAGATTACCCTGACCATTGGTCACTGACAATTGCCAAATGAAAGAGCACACTGCAGATAAATATACACACCCTTGCTCAAATTCTCTTCACCCCAACCAAAGGTCATTCCATTTCTTCATCTACATTCTAACTGTTCACACCCTAGGCTTTCAGCGTCTGCTTCCACCTTCTTGTCTGGTTCCTCCAGTCACAGCTTCCTGCTCCCTGATCTTCATGCCCAACACCTCTATTGAACTGTGACTGCAAGCTCCATGATTGTAGTGACTCCTGTGGGAGTGTACAGGGCTCCTGGCATCGTGAAGGAAGCTTCAGAGGCAGGTTTGCTCTGCTCCAAACTCCCACAGGAGCTGCCTTTCTTGATCTCATCTAATCCTGCTGATTAGGTGGAAGGAAACTTCTAGAAGAAGGTATAAGAAGAGGAATGAGACATGGTAACAGATGATCTTGGCTTTGCGGAAGAGAAGAGAGAAAATGGAGCAAAGAACACCTTGGGGAGTGTGGTATGAGTGTGTTTGTGGTGCTAGGGATTGACCCTGAGGCCCCACCCACAAGAGACAAGCATATACCACTGAGCTACATCCCCAGATCTCAACAGGATGCTTCTTAGATGAGGGTGGGTTTGCAGCAGGTCGGAAAGCACAGTAGAAGTTGGAGGTGCAGAACAGATAGTCCAGGGAAGATAGGAAGGGACTTAGGGCTAGTATCCATGAATGGATTGCAGATGTAGGCTTCGATGAGGCAAACAAAAATGATAGTGTAAGAACTTCTGTAAGAATTCAGTGAGAAACAAGACACTTGTTTACTGTCACTAACTCTGATTATTTGACCGTGTGCAAGGGTGCATCTAAATTTTCTGTTTATACATGGAGGAGCCTGCCTGTAGAGCATTCAAGATGTGAAGGAAATACGAACATGGGTTTGAAGCAAGCCTGGGCCAATTGTGAGACCTTCTATCGAAAAATATATGTGGGCACTGGAGAGAAATCATGGTGGTTAAGAGCACTGGCTACTCTTCCAAAGGACCTATACTTGATCGTCAGTACCTATATGGTAACTCACAACCCTCTTTTACACCAGTGGCAAGGGATCCAATATCTTTTTCTGGACACTCAAGACACTGTACACACATGATACACAAACATACATGCAGCAAAACACCCTGAAAAGCATATACACAAAATAAAAACAAATATTTATTTTATTTTATTGGGTAATTTCTTTACTTACATTTCAAATATTATCCACTATCTCCCCTGTCAGAAACCCCCTGTCCCATCCTCCCTCCCCCTGCACTTATGAGGGGTTTCCTCCATCCACTTCCCCACAACTACCTCCCCGCCCTCGATTCCCCTAGACTGGGACATCTATTGAGCCTTCCTAGGACCAAGGACTTCTCCCATTTATGTCTATTTTTTTTAAAAAAGTGAAAACCCATGCATACATATTCTGTTTAGGACAATTGGAAGGATGTTTTGTAGACATCTCAGAACACCTGAAGGATGCCCCTCCTATAATAATGGTCAAAAGACTATTCTCTGTTTTAAAGACCAGGCTGGGATTCCTTCTACAAGATCACCTCAAGATGCCAACATCCTAGTGACACACTGAGCAGCTTCTGTGGTTGTGATCCAGCAGGCTTAGGCCACACTTCCACCCTCAGCATACCTTCATTGTGGGCATAAGGTACCAGGACTATGTGCATTCAGAAGGCAAATAAGGGGTCTTGGAAGCTTGTTAGATTTTGACAGAAGTTTGCTGCAGGTTCAGAGTTGCTTCCGGGGGTCTCCCAATGGGATAATGCCTAAATGGAACCAGAATGGTTACTTGAGGACCTTATAAAGGTCGGGGAAACATCAAGATGCTTCCTAGGCTTGTAAAGTTGCAGACCTCTATATATAAGTCTATGAAAAATGTTAACATGTAGCCGCAATGCAGTAGGTCTTGGGACATCCCTTATTACAGAGTATGTGGATGCTGGGCTTAGAGACTTAGAGATGTCTCCTTGCCTCTGGGTTTCAGTCTTTCTTGGAATGATTGCTCTTTTCTGCTTGCCCAGTCCTCCTTCATAGAATAGGACCTTATCTTGACTTGGGCCAGTCATTGGGCCATTTCTGCTCCATTTTTATCCCAGCACATCTCATAGCCAAGACAAATTGTGGCTCAAAGATTTCATGGGTGAGTTGATATCCCCTTCCCTTCACTGGAAGTCCTGCCTGGCTACAGGAGGTGGCCACTTCAGTCTCCATATCCCCAGGTGCTCAGAGTCTCAGCTAGGGTCATCTCCATAGACTCCCAGGAGCCTCCTCACCCATTCCCAGTTCTCCAGCAAGTCCCAGATTTGCCCGCCCCCATTTCCATTCTCACTCCCAGCCCTTTCCCAATTCCCAAACCTGATCCCTATCCCTATTCCCCTCCTCAACTCTGTCCAACCCAGTTCCCTCGCTCCATTCACTAAGCTCAGAGTCTGACTGACATGCAATTCAGCCACTGCAGTTGTAAGAGTGACACACCATGCCAGGCAAGAGTAGAATCATCCACAGAGGAGGGGTGGTGGTGGTGGGAGTGGGGGTAGTGGGTGGGGTGAGGGTGTTAAATAGTCAGACCTCTCCAGAAGACTCTGCTGGTCCTGCTCTGAGAACAGGCAGAGCGTAGAATACACAATTCCAGAGCTGGCCTCCAACCAATCGGGCAGACCAAGTTAATTTTCACAAGATAAGAGGTACTATAAAAGGCAAGTCCTCCCAGCTTTCCACAGCTTCGTCCACAGTCCGTTATGACAAATATGAGGACAATGATACCAGCTGGGTCCAGTGTCCTAGTCTGGGTGACCTGTCTGCTCCTGGCATTTGTTACCACAGTCACTGGTAAGACATACTCCCTGAACCAGTGAAGTGGGGCTTCCAGCTCCGTGGGAAACCTGAGGAAGGGGGGACTGGAGTGAGGCAGTAAGAGTGATCAGCCTTCTCTGAGAAGCTGCCCAAAATAGAAGAGTGCAGGCGTGGTATGTCCCGACTGGGCAGGGTCATTATTATCTATATGATCTTTTTATTTATTTATTAGAGACTGAACTCAAGGCCTTAACATACGAAACAAGCTCCAACACTAAGCTGTATCCTCACTCTTACTTTTATGTTTTACTGTTTTAATCAGTCATAGTAAATCAAACAAGAGCGTCACAAAGGAAGCTTACTTACAGATCCCTGAAAAATTTGGGATACAAATAGCCCCATGAGGCCATACAGGGGAGCCACCAGATGACAGAACAAGTAGTGGAAAACTGGGTGAGACTCCTTCTTCTTCTTCTTCTTCTTCTTCTTCTTCTTCTTCTTCTTCTTCTTCTTCTTCTTCTTCTTCTTCTTCTTCTTCTTCTTCTTCCCCCTCCCCCTCCCCCTCCCCCTTCTCCTTCTCCTTCTTTTCTCCTCCTCCTCTACTTCATCTTCTTCTTCTTGCTTTCACAAGTGGACAAAAATAAGCAATGCAGGCTAAGCAGACTGGCTGACTATCACACCTTATTTAACATGTAACTGAGGTTCAAGCTGGGAATAAGTCTGATTCAGACTAGAGATTGGAACACAAAATAAGGAAGAGGAAGTCAGGGACAATCATGGAGAGAGGAGTCATGCGTGCTAGCCACACACTTGTAATCCTCACACTGAGCAGGTAGAGGCAGGAGAATCAGGGGTTAAAGGCCAGTCTCCTCTATTCAGCACTTTCAAGGCCAGGCTGAACCTGTCTCAAAAACAAAAACAAAATAATAATCATGAAGGTATCCACCTGCTGGAGAGCCTAGCCCTGATGCTGGGTGGAGAGTATTCAGAGTAGAACCCAACAAATAGACGCTGGAGGAGCAAGTCTTCCTTCATTTTAAAAGTCCATTATTTCCCCCATCCCTTCATGGAGGCTGTAGACTCACCACCCAATGACCCTTCTCTCCCTGTCTCAGGACCCAAAGTCATTCAGCCTGAAGTGGATACCCCCCTGGGTCGTGTTCGAGGCCGGCAGGTGGGTGTGAAGGACACAGACCGCATGGTAAATGTCTTCCTGGGCATCCCCTTTGCTCAAGCACCAGTGGGACCTCTTCGGTTCTCAGCTCCACTCCCACCACAGCCCTGGGAAGGTGTGAGAGATGCCAGCATCAATCCCCCAATGTGAGTACCCCTGCAGTAAGTGGGCAAGTGTGCAGGGTAGTGGCAGTCTCTGGATGCCAGGGTATGTGGAGCTGAGGGCTGGCCCTGAAATTTCCCCTTGGCTGCAGGTGCCTTCAGGATGTAGAGAAAATGATCAACAGCAGATTTGGCCTCAATGAAAAGATTAAAATCTTCCCCATTTCTGAGGACTGCCTGACCCTCAACATCTACAGCCCCACTGAGATCACTGCAGGGGACAAAAGGCCGGTATATAGTCCAGAGGACCCCATCCAACTCGACTATGACAAATGACCTTCTACACCCCTGTTTCCTAAACACTCCAGAAGTTCTTATAATACCCTGGGCTACAAGGGGGGTGGCTGGAGTCCAAGAAGCTGGGGCCACTGATTCAAAGCCATTTCTCTAGGTCATGGTATGGATCCACGGAGGCTCTCTGCTGGTTGGCTCCTCCACATCTCAGGATGGATCAGCACTGGCCGCGTACGGGGATGTGGTAGTTGTCACTGTCCAGTATCGCCTTGGGATCTTTGGCTTCCTCAGGTGAGATGACCATCCTGGAAAAGAACATTGCAGCCCTGAGGAAGGCTTTCTCATGAGAATGTGAGGGTAGCGGGCTTGGGGAAGTGGCTCAGACAATAATGTTTGCTTACCATACAAACGTGAGGACCTGAATTGGGTCCCCAACATTTATGTAAAAGCTGGGTGTGGCTGTACATGTCTGTACATCTCAGCACTAAGTAGACCCAGTTCCAAAAACCAAGAGGCAAAAACACTTAAGCAAGATACTTAGCTGATTACTGATCTCCACACTCGACAGATATTCATATGTACAAGCACTACACACACATAACACACAGCACACAGCATATGCACACACACACAAACACACAAAGATGGACACAAAAACACAAGAGGAAGGGAGGGGGAGAAAGTAAGGGAAGAAAAGAGGGGGAGGGAGGGAGAGAGAGAGAGAGAGAGAGAATGAGAGAGAGAGAGAGAGAAGGAGGGAGGGATGGAGAGAGAGAGGAAGGGAGAGACAGAGAGACAGAGAGACAGAGACAGAGAGAATATGCCAGCTCTCCATGATAGAATGGGGCCAAATTAAAACCAAACATGAATGTTGAATTTGAACAAAGGGTGTTGTCTCTAACTGGGGCTAGAGTCCTAGCAGGGAATGAGGACAAAGAGCCATCTTCACCATCTAAGAGCCAGCTCTGACTGGCTGTCCTGCTACATCTACCCACAACACATACTAGGAAAACAGGTGATTCACGGGCAAGCAAGGACTGGGAAGAGGAGAAGTGCCCAGTGCCCTGGTGACTGACTCAAAGCAAATGCACAGAGTGTAAGAAAAAAAATATGTCTTGGACGCTATCTTAAGCCAATCAGTGCCACTCCCTGTCCCTAGCACTGGAGACAAGCACATGCCAGGCAACAGGGGATTCCTGGATGTGGTGGCTGCTCTTCGCTGGGTCCAGGGGAACATAGCCCCCTTTGGGGGTGATCCCAACTGTGTCACTATCTTCGGTAACTCTGCTGGAGGCATGATTGTCTCATCCCTGGTGAGTGACCACAGAGAACTAGCAGTCGAGGTTATATCTGGGAAGGCTTCTATGGCCTCAGACCTCCATGCTCCTCTGCCTCCTAACATCTGCCCCTCTGTTGTTCCCAGTTCCTGTCTCCAATATCTGCTGGGCTCTTCCACAGAGCCATATCCCAGAGTGGGATTGTCACGACCATTATGATGGAAGACATGAAACCATGGCCTGAAGCTCAGGTCTGCCTTTCCTTCACTCTCTTACCCTAAGTGTGCCTCCACAGCCCACCCTGTGCTAACCTTTGGGTCAGGTGTGGAGAGGAAGGAGTAACCACTAGGGAGTCACTGATAGGCTCAGAGACAATTGGCTAGTGCAGTCCAGGAGGTAGGCAGTCAGACAAGGCTTTCTAGAGGAAGCCACCCTGGAAGAGGTTATCTCTGGTTCTTCTCTGGGGTTATTTTTGTAGATCCCCCCCATTCCCCAACGGATTCCTATATTTCCAGCTACTCTGTTACCTAAGAGTTCGGTCCCCTTTTGAGGAGTAGCCAGAAGTCACCAAGCAATCCCTAATAGGAACTGTGAGTCAAAAGCTTCATGCATAATAAGACAGGGATGGGGCACAGAAGCAGTAAAGCCATCAGGTAGGGAACAAGCAGGAAGTGAATGAACTAAAGGAGTGGAAGGTAGTGCAGGGAGCTGACAGACCATGCCTGGGAGGGAGTTTGGCGGGATGCAAAGGGCTAGAAGAAGCAGGGAAACAAAACTAAGCCACAATGAAGATGCAATGGAGGGGGCAAACCTGGAGGTCAAAGGCCAAGGAGATGGTGAAGGTAAGTGATAGGTTATTTCTTCACTGGTAAAATGAGCCAGTCCAAGCCAGACTCCATTATGTTAAAGGCAGATTTATTGGAACGCTCCTCTTGGGTTCAAGGATTGAGGGTGGGGGTGAGGTAGGGGGAAGTAAGAGACAGAAAGATTGGGTGTGCTTGAAGAGAAAGAAGACAAGGAGGAGAGACCAAACGGTTGAATTTTATAGGAAGGAACCTATGGGGGAAGGTCAGCCTAGCCCCTGGGTTGGAAATTTTAGGGTTGGGACCAAGTCATTCCTGGTATGGACTGAGGGACTCTGGGAAATTCTGGAGGTCATGTCTTTGATATGTAAAATATGCACCTCAGTAAGCTCTGGAGACACTGATGGGATAGGGGTACCTTGGGGTGCTTTGGAGTAAGTGAAGACAGGCTAAACCTAGCATTTACCAGCTGCTGGTCCCAGGCCCCAGCTGTGATGGAGGAGTAAGTTGGGTATTGTAACTCTGGGTTTGAGGAATAATTCAGAAACCTCAGTGGGACACATTGCTTCACATCTACCCAAAAGCAGCAGCCTACTCCTCACCTCACCATGGAGGAGAGTTTCCTTACCACAAGTTCCAAACCTCACCTGTCTCTCTGGAAGCCATCCCTCCTGCCTCTTAGCCCTGCTCCAGACTCAGCACCCCTTCCATTCCCGGCCAGACGTGACCCTGCATGGTCTTCTGAGTGCCTCAAGCTATTACTAAACTATAAAAGGTCATAGAAGGGGACACTGGAAAGGGATCAGCCTCTTGGGTTGGTAGCAGGTCTCTCCAGGTAGCCTTGGACCCAGACAGTGTCGTCACAGCTCAGTACAGGGAGCAGTACTCGGGAAGTGAACGGTGTGTGTCTGAGAGGCAATGTTCTTCTGACTGTCCCCAGAACTTTGCCAATTCTGTGGCCTGTGGCTCTGCATCCCCAGCTGAGCTGGTCCAGTGTTTGCTGCAGAAGGAAGGAAAGGACCTTATCAAGCAGGTATGCCTCCTGTTGGAGGATGGTGACAGTGGCTCAGAACTAACCTGTTTAGTTCCTATGGAATCAGTAGACTTCTGTCTTGCTTTTTCCTGCAGAAAAACGTGAACATTTCCTACATAGTCAATGACTCCTTCTTCCCACAAAGGCCAGAGAAGCTCCTAGCAGACCAGCAATTCCCCACTGTGCCCTACCTTTTGGGAGTCACCAACCATGAATTTGGCTGGCTTCTACTCAAAGTGAGTGACCTTTCGCACATGTGTTTTTCAAAACCCTGCCTGAGTGGCCTTCCCTGCATCACACCACAGCAGCCATGGCCTGAACACTCAGGTCATTCCCATTTTGGTAGGTGAGGAAGCTGAAGGTCAAAGCTACTAAGCTTCCTTTTCACCAAGCGAATGTTCCTGTGTAGAAGATCCAGCTTTTGCCAAGTTGATCTTCTAGAAAGTGCTAACCCACAGTGCATTCGTGGTGGTGAATGGTTAATAGGCCCTGCTCTAATCAACTGAGGTGTGTGACCCTGTGCCTGAGAGGCTAAGATTCCCAGGTTTCAGGCAGCATTAAGCCCCTGGAAATAGATGTCTTCTAATCCAGTCTGGGTACACAGAGCCTGTAAGAGGGACTCTGCTGTGCTGTGTTCCTGGTCACCTTGCTTCATCTGATATTTTTGCTTGTCAACCCTTCTTCAGAGACACTTTTCTCACCCTCCCATAATGCTGAAGACCAAACACAGGTCCTCCAGCTTGCCAACCAAGGACTCTGCCAGCAAGTCTGCCCCTGAGTCTGTCAATTGTTTTCAATGGCTGAAGTCTTTCACAAAAGATGGGGCTCATAGTGTTTCTTCACTTTGTAGTCTGAGCAGCCGCTAGTATGGGCCACTGGAGCTGACAATGTTCTGTTCTAGTGGCCGCATCTGTCAAAAAAAGTTTCAATAAAGAAAGAAGGAAAGAAAAAGAGAGAGAAATAGAAAGAGACAGAGAGACAGAAAGAGACAGACAGACAGACAGACAGACAGACAGACAGACAGACAGACAGAAGTTCCTTTTGTTGACATTTCCCCATTGAACATCAGTCCATTATAGAAATCAGCTTCTCTGCGCCAGGACGTGGACATACATGAACTCAGTCCCATGATGATTCTAGGAGGCAGGTCATTGCCATGTATCATTCACACATTAGAAAACTGAGGCTCAAGAAGTTCAAGAAGCTGTCATGAACCCAGTAAGTGGTAGACCCGGCATTTGAACTCAAGGACTCAGAAGTCAGGTGCTAAGTTATGTCATCTAAGCCAGGCACCGTACACTCCTGTTGTTCACTCAGATAGCAGAGGTAGGAGGGTCTCAAGTCTTAGACCAGCCCAGACTACACAATGAGCATATAACTTATAAAGTCAACATTTATTCAATTGCCTGAGATCTTTTTTTGTTTGTTTGTTTCTTCTTTTAAAGCAGGGTCTTGTTCAGTGGTCAAGCTACCTTAAAACTCACTGTGTAGCACAGGCTGGCTTCAAACTTGAGGTCATCCTCCCAACTCTGCTTCTCAAGTGCTAGGATTACATGAGCCAACATACCAGGCAATGCCTGCTGCTTTTAACTAGAGCCTGTGAGGTTCTGAGGAGAACCACGGGGGACTTGAGCTCCATCCCTAGCATACTATAAAAACCTCAGGCACGGTGCTAGATACCTATAGCCCCAATGTTGGGGAGGAAAAGGCAGAAGGATTCCTGGAGCTCAGTGTTCAGCCAGTCAAGCTGAACTGACCATCTCCAGGTTCTGTAAGAGACCTGCCTCACAAAATAAGGCGGAAAGAGATTGAGAAAAACAACCAGTATCAACTTTTGAAATAAGCACACACACACACACACACACACACAAACACACACAATTGCAAGAAACACACATATATGTGCACATAAGCACACACATATGTGCACACAAACACATACACACAAATACAAAAGAAGAAGAGAGGGATCGAATAAATATTATCCTCCCTGGTGGCACTGGGGTTAGCCTCTGACAGCTGTATGCAACGCCACTATCCTAGGCACCTCCATCGTCAGCAATCAGTTGTCTCTCCATTGTGGATTTAACAACCTATGGCTCTATCATGAGTTTGTGCACACTGGCCTAGGAACATCCTCTTCCTCAAGCCTGAAGGTGAAGGAGAGTGATTAAGCTATCCAATCTCCACAGTCCTTGAATATCCTGGATAAGTTGGAACATCTGAGCCGGGAAGACCTGTTGGAGATTTCACGGCCCTTCTTGGCCATTATGGTAAGGCAAGAGGAAGTATGGAGGTTGCTGGGCACCTAGTATAGCAGTCTCTGATCCACTCTCAATGCTGCTCACTGGCCATTAAATCTCCTCACCCAAGTCTTAATTCCATTAAAAATAAAGAGACCAGGAGTGGTGACTGTGGACATCATCCCAGCATTCAGGAAGCTGAGGCAGGAAAAGTATAGGTCCCAGCCCTGAGCATTTGTCCAGCTCTCCGAATCCCTCTGAACCCACAGCAAATGGAGATGATGCTTCCTGCTCACCTGACATCTCCTAGAGAGACTGGACACTGCATGTGAAGAGCTGCCCAGACACCCAGAGAGCATCTGTGTGTGTCCTCTTATTTGGAAACCCCAGAGCCCTCTCTGTCATCCAACCTCATTGCTGCTCTCTGGAATTGTGTGGTCCCCCCATTCACTGCTTCTTCCTGGTTAATTACGATTCTTTGTGCTGTAGACTTCACATATGCTTCCCAACAACTTACAAGGTGGACACTGACTTTCACTGCAATTCAAACACCTGCTTAAGGTGCTACAGCCAAACAGTGGCCACAGGGCTACACTGCACTTCTCCTACCTTGACACAATCTATTAATAAAACACCCAGGGAGGCAGGGAGATGGACACCTACCCCCTGGAGCATGAGCCCCAGGATGTGAAAGAATCTATGGTGAAGGGTATGGGGATCTGTGCCAAAGCTGTGTGATCTGACCTCTCACTACAGGAAGTGCCCCCTGAGATCATGCCCACTGTCATCGATGAATACCTAGACAATGGCTCAGATCAATCAGCTACAAGGTATGCCTTCCAGGAATTGCTGGGTGATATCTCGTTCATCATTCCTACCTTGAACTTCTCAAAATACCTTCGAGGTAAGTCAGCCCTTGCCACCTTCCCTGCCTTCCCTGTGATAGCATCACAGGTGATATAGCTATCAATAGGTACAGAGTCCCTCTGATGCTTTACATCCTACACTCTACAGCAACCTTCAAGCCCACAGAAGCCTGTGGTACTTCGGGCAGGATACCATGCAGATGGAACAGAAATTGACAGAGTTAAAGTGACTTATCAAAGGTCAATCAGCAGGCTTATTACTAACTTTGTCTCTGAGATTTTTTTCAGCTGGCAGGCAATTCAATGCTTCCCCTGTGAACCTGACACTGTCCTATATTAGGCGCTTGTTCTTAACCTTGTAACTTCAGGCAAGATGCAGAGGTCCTCTCTGGGCCTCACTATCATCATTTGTAAAGTGGGAACATAGGGAATGTTAATCAAAAGCAGTGATGTGACCACTGTTAATGCTGTGACCCTTTAATACAGCTCCTCATGGGGTAGTGACTATCTTCCCCCCAACCATAAAATTATTTGGTTGCTACTTCTAAACTGTAATTTTGCTACTATTATAAATTGTAATATAAATAATGGATGTGCATGATATCTGATATGTGACCCCAAAGGGAACTTGGCACAGAGGTTGGGAAACTGCTGTGCTAAAGATCATCCTGAGTACAAAAACAAATGATAACCACAGTCAGGTCAGGTGTGGTAACGTTCATGCCAGCACTTAGGAAGTGGAGAGAGTAGGATCAGGAGTTTAAAGTCACCTTTGGCTATATAGGAAGTTCAAGGACTGCCTGGGATATATGAGACTTTGTTGTTAAAAAGCAACAACATCCACCAAGCAATGCCAGGAATGCTTGCCATCCATCTCCAGTCTGTAGCAATCTTCTGATGAAGATGGATGCCATAAAAGCTTTTGTGTACTACATGGCCTGATTGAACTGTGGGCACCTAACATGAATCCTGCCTTCTCTGTAGATGCTGGGTGCCCTGTTTTCTTGTACGAGTTCCAGCATACACCCAGTTCTTTTGCAAAGTTCAAGCCAGCCTGGGTGAAGGCTGACCATGCGTCTGAGAATTCCTTTGTTTTTGGAGGTCCTTTCCTCACTGATGAGAGTTCCCTTCTGGGTAAGAACAGACATCTCATCCCTAGGCTACCAGGTTCCAAGATGATATTTGGGGAACAGATGTCTCCAGTCAGCACCCGGTACCTTTGGGCATGGTCCAAGCCTCACCTGACTCTGAACCAGATTTGTTCCTCCTACCAGCCTTCCCAGAGGCCACAGAGGAAGAGAAGCAGCTGAGCCTGACCATGATGGCCCAATGGAGCCAGTTTGCACGCACAGGGTAAGTAGGTTACACAGGGCAGGCTTTGGGCCTATCTGCATCTACCCAGGGCATAGAACCAACCTTTGGTTTTCCTTCATTCCTCCCACTCAGAAACCCCAATGGCAAGGGGCTGCCTCCTTGGCCCCAATTAAACCAGTTAGAACAATACTTGGAGATTGGTCTAGAATCACGGACTGGGGTGAAGCTAAAGAAGGGTCGGCTACAGTTCTGGACAGAGACACTGCCAAGAAAAATTCAAGAATGGCACCGAGAGCAGAGAAGCAGGAAAGTTCCAGAGGAGCTCTGAGGCCAGACCTACCTAGACCTTACTGACTGGGCCAACCCAAGAATAGTGGCACCCAAGCAGGGCAACTACAACTTCTTTTTGTTTCTGTTCAGAGACTTTAGCCTGGACCACGCTGCTGTGAGCCCATGTTTCTTAAATCATCGGCCCCTGCAAGACCAGTATGGTGAACCACTAAATGTTATCAATCTGGTTTCTACTTCTTGATCATTGAACATACTGCTGTTTCTTCCTAAAGTGACTTGAACCCTTGCTGTATGGCAAGGTCCAGCACATTAATAAAGCTCTTCAGAGGATCTGTTCTCTTGAGAAACCTCCTCTGCCTTCTCTAAGCTGCATGCATCCATTAGAACCTGGTCTACCACAAGCTCAGACTGTCCATGTCTGAGTCTTTGTCTTTCTCACTGAAGGTCTTTGAAAATAAAAGCAGACTATCGAAGAAAGATAAGGCAGGACCTAGAGGCAAGGAGTGACATACAGAATCTATGACTGGTGGATCTGTGGATTCTAGATTTGAACCTAGACCCTTCAGGCACCATGATAATGATCCATCCCCCATGGATGTCCACCATGACCAGGAAGTTGACCTCCAAATGCAGAGTTCTGGTGACGTGGAAATATTATGACACAGGAATCTCTAGATTATAATAAACCTTATTGCTAGCCAGGACCTTCTCTCTGCTGATTGGTCTTTGCTTTCACACAAAGCAGAACAGAATCCAGCAAGATCACCCTCACCAGATAACAGTCTTTACCTTCAGGGCCTGGCCTCCAGGCTTATAGACAAAGGACAGGAGCCCCTCCCTCACCTCTCAGGAGCAGAGAGCAACCACAGCAAAGCCTTGCATGGCCCCCATAGGACCCACCAGGACACTGTAGTGTAGGTGTCATGATTAGTGTTTGGTGACCGGTTCAGCAGTTAGCACAGACTCTACAGCATCCACTCAGGCCACAAGTTTGCAGTGTGGGGCAAGGGGGTAGGTTGAGGAGGGGAGGGTGAGAGCCCACATCCGGCCAGAGTTCCTCCTATGCTCTAGGCAGGCAGACCTGGCAGGTCTGCCAAATGCTTTCCATTCATCCCCAGGTAGGCATCTAAGCCACTGACCCCACTCAGCGGGGGAGGGGGGTACTCGGCGGGGGGGGGGGGTGGACAAGGGGCAAGGGGCAGCCCCCCCATATCAGGGGCCCCAGGGCGACACCCTCACCCTGGAGTTACAGGAGAGAGGGCAGAGGGAGAAAGGTTCCCACGCAAGCGAGATTCCTTAGTCCAGTCTGTGGCTGGAGCACAGGAAGGCCTTCCATTGGGAGATTAGAAACGGCTCATTAGAGGAAAGCCTATCTCATCGTCCAAGCAGAGTGGGCCTTGATGAACAGAGACAGTCTGTGGTTTTAGAGCTTTATTATAGAAAAGCAAGGAGAGAGAGAGAAGGTAAAAGAGAGAGAGAGAGAGGCCGGCCATGGCCAAGAGGAGAGAAGGAGGAAAAGGAGAGAGAGAAGAAAAGCTAAAGAGTAAGAGAGAGAGAGTGAGGAGAGAATGAGGAGAGAGTGAGGTGGGGCCAAACAGCCCCTCTTATGGTGGGCTGTTATCTTACTGTTGCTAGGTAACTGGAAGAGTCTAGCCTGAAGGTCAGAAGCTTGGAACACTGTCCATGTGACTACTAGACACAGCTTCTCCTGGGGGGGTGGGGGGGGAGCGGTAACTTAAATAGGAGCCTTGAGTCCAGGAGACATGAGGGAGCACCTACTGTCCCATGTAGGTGAATTATCACCACCAGGTTCTACCAGGGCTCAGACCTCTGCTCGACTGGAGACTAGGCCATCTGTGTATAGCCCATTGACCCACAGCAGAGTAGACCTGTATCCTTTTTAAGAAGCAGTGTATCATTCCCTTAAAACATCTGAATTTTGAGGCTGAGGAAGGGGTACATACCCCCATTGATAGGACATCTGTTTAGCATGCAAGAAGGACTACTCAAGACCCAGCACACATTCAAAATAAATCTGAATTTTGATTGACTTCTTAATATCTTATCTTGTCTCCACTATCTTAATCTGTGAACTCCAGTCCTACACATAGCTTTTCTGTCAGACTGTATCCTGGCTGCTGTTGCCTTCATGAAAAGTATTTGTAACTGTGCAGGTATGCCCCAGGGAGTCATTTTGAGCAAGGGGAGACACAAAGACAGGCTCTGAGCCCTTTCACACAGACACAGACACACACACACACACACACACACACACACACACACACACACATGCATTCAAAAGTTTCCTATGGCTATCTGTTCCTCTTAGAACAAACTTCCAAGGCTTCTTGTTCTCCAACCCCTCCTTCTACCAAAGAAGGTTGACCCATAACCTGATAAACATCCTGACATCTACGAAATGGAACCCAGTATGTGTTTCTGGCACTACAAGGAACTGTGAGAAATAGGCCGTGCCTGACTTCAAGGCAAGGAAATAGGGCCATATAAGCCAAGACCTAAAAGATAAGCAGAGGTTATTCAAATGGGCAGGACAAAGTATAAAAGAAGTGAGAAGCAAGAGAAAGAGGGGGTTCTTGGCAGATGGCACAGATTCTGAGGAAATGCTCTTCCATATGAACACACTGAGATTAGATTATGGGGTGGGGGCAGGGGAAGGGGACTTGATTGTGATCAGATCTTGAACTTAAGAGCAAGAAGACTCCAGAGAGATTCTAAGCAGTAGCAGCTTAACAGCACAACTGAAAGATCTAGATCAAAAAGAAGCAAATACACCCAAGAGGAGTAGACAGCAGGAAATAATCAAACTCAAGGCTTAAATCAACCAAGTGGAAACAAAAAGAACTATACAAAGAATCAACCAAACCAGGAGCTGGTTCTTTGAGAAAATGGACAGGGTAGATAAACCCTTAGCCAGACTACCCAGAGGGCACATAGACAGTATACAAATTAGTAAAATCAGAAATGAAAAAGGAGACGCTAGGCGTGGTGGCACACACCTTTAATCCCAGCCCTCAGGAGGCAGAGGCAGGTGGATTTCTGAGTTCGAGGCCAGCCTGGTCTACAGAGTGAGTTCCAGGACAGCCAGGACTATACAGAGAAACCCTGTCTCGAAAAAAAAAGAAAAGGAAAAAAAAAACAGAAATGAAAAAGGAGCTGTAACAACAGAAACTGAGGAAATTCCAAAAACCTAATCAGATCTTACTACAAGAGCCTATACTCAACACAACTGGAAAATCTGGATGAAATGGACAAAAATTTCTAGACAGATACCAAATACCAAAGTTAAATCAGGATCAGATAAACCATCTAGACAGTCCCAAAACCCCTTAAGAAATAGAAGCAGTCATTAAAAGTCTCCAAACCAAAAAAAGTCTAGGACCAGGTGGGTTTAGTGCAGAATTCTATCAGACCTTCCAAGAAGACCTAACAGCAGTACTCTTCAAACTATTCCACAAAATAGAAACAGAAGGAACACTACCCAACTAATTCTATGAAGTCACAGTTACACTGTTACCAAAACCTCACAAAGACCCAATAAAAAAAGAGAACTTCAGACCAATTTCCTTTATGAATATCGATGCAAAAATACTCAATAAAATTCTCGAAAACTAAATCCAAGAACACATCAAAATGATCGTTTATCATGATCAAATAGGCTTCATCCCAGGTGGTTTAATATATGGAAATCCATCAGTGTAATCCATTACATAAACAAACTCAAAGAAAAAAACTACATGATCATTTTATTAGATGCTCAAAAAGCATTTGAAAAAATTCAACATCCCTTCATGTTAAAAGTCTTGGAAAGATCAGGAATTCAAGGCCCATACCTAAACATAGTAAAAGCAATATACAGCAAAACAGTAGCTAACATCAAACTGAATGGAGAGAAACTTGAAACAAACTAAAATCAGGGAAGAGACAAGGCTGCCCTCTCAATTCCTATATTCAATATAGTTCTTGAAGTTCTAGCTACAACAATTAAACAACAAAAGAAGGTGAATAGGATACAAATTGGAAAGGAAGAAGTCAAAATATCAATATTTGCAGATGATGTGATACTATGCTTAAATCACCCCAAAAACTCCATCAGAGAACTCTTACAGCTGATAAACAACTTCAGCAAAGTGGCTGGATATAAAATTGACAAACAAATCAGTAGCCTTCCTATTCTCAAAGGATAAACAGGCTGAGAAAGAAATTAGGGAAATGACACCCTTCACAATAGTCACAAACAATACAAAGTATCTTGGTGTGACTCTAACCAAACAAGTGAAAGATCTGTATGACAAGAACTTCAAGTCTCTGAAGAAAGAAATCAAAGAATACCTCAGAAGATGGAAAGATCTTCCATGCTCGTGGACTGGCAGGATTAATATAGTAAAAATGGCCATCTTGACAAAAGCAATCTACAGATTCAATGCAATCCCCATCAAAATTCCAACTCAATTCTTCATAGACTTAGAAAGAGCAATTCTCAAATTCATTTGGAATAACAAAAAGCACAGGATAGCGAAAACTATTCTCTCAACAATTAAAGAACTTCTTGGGGAATAAGCATCTCTGACTTCAAGTTGTACTACAGAGCAATAGTGATAAAGACTGCATGGTATGGGTACAGTAACAGACAGGAAGATCAATAGAATAGAATTGATTACCCAGAAATAAACACGCACACACACCTATGGTCACTTGATCTTTGACAAAGGAGCTAAAACCACCCAGTGGATAAAAGAAGCATTTTCAACACATGGTGTTGGTTCAACTGGTAGTCAACATGTAGAAGAATGAAAATCCATCCATTCTTATCTCCCTGTACAAAGCTCAAATCCAAGTGCATCAAGGACCTTCACATAAAACCAGATACACTAAATCTAATAGAAGAAAAAGAGGGGAAAAGTCTCAAACATATGGGCACAGGGTAAAAATTCCTGAACAGAACACCAATGGCTTAAGCTCTAAGATCAAGAATTGACAAATGGGACCTCATAAAATTGCAAAGCTTCTGTAAGGCACTCTCAATAGAACAAAACGGCAACCAACAGATTTGGAAAATATCTTTACCAAACCTGCATTTGATAGAGGGCTAATAGCCAATATATACAAAGAACTCAAAAAGTTAGACTCCAGAGAACCAAATAACCCTATTTAAAAATGGGGAACAGAGCTAAACAGAGAATTCTCAACTGAAGAAAGTCAACAGGCTGAGAAGCACCTAAAGAAATGTTCAACATCCTTACTCATCAGGGAAATGCAAATCAAAACAACCCTGAGATCTCACCTCACACCAGTCAGAATGGCTAAGATCAAAAATTCAGGTGACAGCAGATGCTACTGAGGATGTGGAGAAAGAGCCAGTACTGGTGGGATTGAAAGCTGGTACAACCACTCTGGAAATCAGTCTGGCGGTTCCTCCAAAAATTGGGCAAAGTACTACCTGAGGACCCATCTATACCACTCCTGGGCTTATACCCAGAAGATGCTCCAACATGTAATAAGGACACATGCTCCACTATGTTCATAGCAGCCATATTTATAATAGCCAGAAGCTGGAAAGAACCCAGATGTCCCTCGACAGAGGAATGGATACAGAAAATGTGATACATTTACATAATGGAATACTACTCAGCTATTAAAAAACAATGACTTCATGATATTCACAGGCAAATGGATGGAACCTGAGAATATCATCCTGAGTGAGGTGACCCAATCACAAAGGAAAAAACATGGTATGTACTCACTGATAAGTGGATATTAGCCCAAATGTTTGGAATACCCAAGATTCAATTCACAGACCATATGAAGCCTAAGAAGGAGGAAGACCAAAATGTGGATGCTTCAGTGCTTTTTAGAAGGTTGAACAAAATACTCACAGGAGGAAATATGGAGACAAAGTATGGAGCAGAGACTGAAGGAAAGGCCATCCAGAGATTGCCCCACCTGGGGATCCATTCCATATACAGCAAACAAACCCGGACATTATGGTGGATGTTGGGAAGTGCTTGATGATCGAAGCCTGATATGGCTGTCTCCTGAGAGGCTCTGCCAGAGTCTGACAAATACAGAGGCAGAAGCCCACAGCCAACCATTGGACTGAGCTTAAGTGTCACCGATGGAGGAGTTGGAGAAGGGACTGAAGGAACTGAGTGGGTTTGCAGCCCCATGGAGAGAGCAATAGTGTCAACAACCCAGACCCCCCAGAGCTCACAGGGACCGGACCACCAACCAAAGAAGACCCATGGAGTGACCCATGGCACTGGCCACATATGGAAGAGGATGGCCTTGTTGCACATCAGTGGGAAGAGAGGCCCTTGGGCCTGAGGGTATCTGATGCCCCAGTTTAAGGGAATGCCAGGGTGGGAGGACAGGAGTGGGTGGGTGGGTGGGTGGGTGAGCACCCTCAGAGAGGCAGGGGGAGGGTGGATGGGATAAGGAGTTTCCTAAAGGAAAACCTGGAATGGGGAAAACATTTGAAATTTAAATAAAGAAAATACCCAATAAAAGAGTAAGAATAAGAATTAAGAATAAGAATAAGAATAAGAATAAGAATAAGAATAAGAATAAGAATAAGGGGGCTGTTGCATATGCCAGCAAGATTTTGCTGAAAGGACCTTGATAATAGCTGTCTCATGTGAGGTTATGCCAGTGCCTGGCAAATACAGAAGTGGATGCTCACAGTCATCTATTGAATGGAACACAGGGCCCCCAATGGAGGAGCTAGAGAAAGTACCCAAGGAGCTGAAGGGGTCTGCAACCATATAGGTGGAACAACAATATGAACTCACCAGTACCCCCAGAGCTCCTGTCTCTAGCTGCATATGTAGTAGAAGATGGCCTACTCAGCCATCAGTGGGAAGAGAGGCCCCTTGGTCTTGCAAACTTTATATGCACCAGTACATGGGAACGCCAGGGCCAAGAAGTGGAAGTGGGTGGGTAGGGGAACAGAGTGGGGGGAGGGTACAGGGAACTTTCGAGATACCATTTGAAATGTAAATAAAGAAAATATCTAATAAAAAGGTGAGTATCATCAAAATTTAAAAAAAAAAGAAGAAGAGATATCTCAGTGGTTAAGAGCACTGACTGCTCTTCCAAAGGTCCTGAGTTCAAATCCCAGCAACCACATGGTGGCTCACAACCATCCATAATGAGATCTGATGCCCTCTTCTGGTGCATCTGAAGACAGCTACAGTGTACTTAGATATAATAATAAATAAATCTTTTTTTAAAAAAAAAGAATAAGAATGAGAATAAAAGAATAGAAGATTGTATTTTAGGCCACAAAGCAAGTCTGGGGTCAGTACTGCATGGGTGGTGGAACAGAGGTCCAATCCTGCACTTCCTGGGGTTGCTCTGATAAATTCAGGAATGGATTTCCCTGACTTGACAGCAGCAACTGCACCGAGGACAAGTTCCTGGGGTGTGACCTGATTGTCCGCTCATTCCTCTGTTCCTGGGACAATCATTTTTAAAACAACCCAAACCTCCACATTTAAAGCATCCTTTATTCCCTCATTTCTGTGAAAGCATTGCTTGCACAGTAGTCCCTTTGTAAGGCAGCAGCCATAGCCAGACACTGATTGTATGAGGGTCAGATTTCTGCACAAAGAATGTATCCAGATAAGTCTGTCTGTGCTTTGTATGGCTTCATGGCCACACCACAAGCTGCATTGCCTTCTCATAATCCAATTGTGTAAGAAAAGGAACTCCTGCTTGAGGGACTCCAAAAATTCTTCCAGCTGCCTTTAGCACTCTACCCACAAATTCCTGGAAAGGTTCATCAGGAGCTTGTTTGATTCCAGGTAAATTCTCACTGAGATCCCCTTTAGTGGGTAATCTATTCCAATGGCGGGCAGCCATTGCAATCCGTGAGTACACTCCTGCAGGTTGCCCAGTATGATTAGCATTGCCTTTATATTGACCCTATCCTAGAAGTATGTTAATATCCCAATCTGATTTACCAGCCTGAGCATTCATCGTGGGCAGTTCTCTTACTTGCTTCACGCCATTCAGAACTCCTTTTAAACAAGTTAAACACCGGGCATGGTGGCGCTGAAAGAAAGATGAAATTTCAAGACCTGTAAGTCATATAAAGTACTCAGAAATTGCTGGTTGTTTGTGAGCCTAGAGGCTGCCTGGGGCTGAGAAAAGAGAAAACAAACCTGGGTATGCCTCGTAGTTAAAACATTCCTGGGAACATCTTGACCATAAGATAAAGGGGACTGTGAAGACATAGCAGGGCTATATTATCTGAGTCAACACCATCTGGCCGGAACCTCCCCTCTGTCTATTGCCCCTTGGCGCCGGGTAAAAGTCATACATCAACTGGTTGCTATGTGAACAAAGATAAGCCCCCAGCCCACAGGAACAAAGTCCTGATGCACTGTGTTCTTTCTGTTAATGTTTGAATAAGCCAATAGTGTGTCGCTATGCTGAATTCCACACCCCTAAGCCCCGTACCCCATAAAAGCCCCTGGCTTTCGAGCCTCGTGGCCGGCATCTGTTATCTCCTGTGTGGGATTCATGCCGGTCCGGAGCTCCGTAATTAAACGTCCTCATGTAATTACAGCGAGTGGGTCCTCGTGTTTCTTTGGGTGCTCTCACACTCCCGAGACTAGAGTGGGGGTCCCCGAAAGGGGGTCTTACAGCGCATGCCTGAAATCTCATCACTCAGGAGGCAGAGGCAGGTGGATTTCTGAGTTCGAGGCCAGCCTGGTCTACAAAGTGAGTTCCAGGACAGCCAGGGCTATACAGAGAAACTCTGTCTCAAAAAAACCAAAAAACCAAAAAAAAAAAAAAAAAAAAAAAAAAAAGTTGTTAAACAAAATCAAGGGGTAGACATCCAGCAGATAAAATTTTACCCATTTTTCTTTTAAACATGAAACACAGAACAACAATCACTCAAAAATGAAACAAAAACAGACATAACAGACATAAATTGATGCACATGAACAGATTGGTGCACCAATGACAGACAATTGACAGAGAGGGAAGAGAACTTGATGTCCCAAAGGGACCTAGATATAACCTTGCCACACCCTCCAATGAAGTCTGCTTGACCGGCTGAAAAGCCTAGAAGCCACTCAGGAGGCAAAGAGTTTCACGGAAACTCATCTCCTGGAGTTTTGGCATTCTCATTAACCCATATACTCATACCCTATTCCCATGTTAGTCCTGTGAATGGATCCACGTGCTCTCTTTTAGTATTATTTTATTATAAGTGCTTTTTAAGATTAAATTCTGATATAGTTAAGTCTCCCACCAGTGTTCCAAGGTTCCAGAAGCCAAGGAGCTTGGAATCCTCTAAGAATGCAGTAAGGAAGTTACCTATTCAGTAACTAATTAAGCATTACAAAAGACGGAGCCAGCAGCTCAGAGATGGTCTGCAAAGTATTTACTAAGGACAGTAGCAAATCTCACCCAAACAAGGGAATACCATAATAGAGCCTGGGAATCCCACTGAGATAGAAATCTTCAGTACAGGCTATATTGCATATTAGAAGCAAGTTGGTGAATTCTTCTGACAAATGGAGATTCTTCAGATACTTAAAAGTTACACTCATATAAGAATTTACTAAGGCCTAGGAAATAGGGGGGTGTGGTATTGCATTAGCAAAACCCCCTGGTGCTAGCTTTCACAAGGCTCAAAGGAATAACACTAGAGTGTGAAATCCTTACCTGTCATTAAGCTGACTCTAGGTAGGACTGCTTTTTCTTTACTGTAAACATTTACCTGGTTCCTGTAAATCCTTTGAAGTCATTCCTTTGTTTTGTGTCAGGCGACTTCAATGTACTTTGCCTGCTGTGACTTCCTACCCCTTTTATTTTCTGTACTATATAAGACTGGTGTTCACTTTGTGACAATACATTCAGATTCTACACAATCTCGCGTGTTGGTCTGTCTGTCACCCGCCGACTCCTTGCCCATCTGCACCCAGAAACCTGTTCAATGCAGACAGAGGGACCCAGAGGGTCTGCGGCATAACCTGAATGAAGGATATCTCCAGTAGGAGCCAGAGAGGAAGTAGGATGTCTCTCAATTTCCTCCTGTCCCTAGGAGAGCTCTGAAATAACTTATATGCATTTTCCTTCTCTTTTGCTAATTCATCCCACTCAAGGTCTGTTTAGCTTGCTCAAGGCTAGGGAAGCTTGAAACCAAAACATATGCCTTGTCTCTCTATCTTTTTATAAACACAACAGTTGTTTGTTTGGGTTTTTTGTTTTGATTGTTTGTATGTAATTGGGACAGGGTTTCTCTGTGTGGCCATGGTTGCCCTAGAACTCACTCTGTAGACCAGGCTGGCCTCAAACTCCACCTGCTTCTTCCCCCCAGCACCCTCACCCCAACAAGTGACTAGTTTGTTTTTGTTGTTGTTGTTGTTCAAGTTTTTTGCAGTGTAGGTAAACAAGTCCTCTGCTTAATACTTAGGCAAATTCTTTGTGGTCTTTATAGTTGCTCATTTGTTCCACTTGTAATGTGATGTAGTCCTATACTGTCTTCCATGAGCATTTGAAAGATGATCATCCATAAAGCACCTAGATCAGCACCCAGCAAAAGCTCGGCAAATGTTCACTGTCCTCTCTACAGGCACGAATTCCAGGGATCTCTCATTTCCAGTTAATGATTACTGAACTGAGTCAATTAGAGTCGTCACAATTTTAGTATGCTTAGTAGAATGGGCGTCTTCTACCAAGAAATAATTTGGAGTTTATAGCAGGCCAAAGATGCCCACGATGATGCTCTGAATGGCTGATTGATTGTTCTATGGGAGTCCCTGCTCTTCTTGGGGAACTGAAGCTGTCACTGTTGTACAATCTCCTTCCCTAATGTGATTGTAGCCCCCTTGTTCACCCACCTTGGCATTTTAACCTACTACAAACCATCTCTACACTCATTTCTGTACCACTTTATCTAGTTCCTAAGACCACAACAAGGACAAGATGAGGCTCTGAAAGGGACATTAATCCTGCTACTTGGAGATAGCATCAATCTCCTTCCTCTTCCTTGCCCTGGCTCACAGGTGTCCCTTCCCATTGATCCTCTATCTCTTAGGCCTTTGGTTTCTCTTGCCCTTTGGATCCTCTTCTCAGGTAGTATTGCCCCCTCACAAGGTTCTAAGCTGCCCCCTGTCGGAACTTGGTCAAAAGAATGAGACATGGTAAACAACGAGTTGGGAAACTGAGAGACACTCCAGGAGATAAGGCAGAGGACCTTCGACCTGGTACATTTTGTTCCCTGGATTGTTCTTGGATAAACCTTTACTTTCAACTCATAAAACACACTTATTTTTGCTGGATGTCAGAACATAGCTATAAAACCCAATCACCTCAATGTACTCTGAATCTGGATATGGCCTTCTGCCTTGATTTCATGCTTTCCCACATGTAATCTATAATATGAGCCAGGCAATTGTATTTCAATTGGTCTGTTCTAAAAAAGTTCTAAGAAAGTGCTCCTCTGTTGAAATTTCATGTGTGCTTACTGGCAATAATTTACGTGTTTTTCTGGTCATGTTTGTCTGAACTCAAGCAATCTTATTTGGATCATTGCTTTCTTTTGTTACATTTGCATATAAAAGCACACTGAAACTAAAGTAAGGTTGTCTACAGCATCAGACAGTATGTAGTCTGCTTCATTTTTTCAAGGTTCTCAGATGCCAGGTCCAGCAGATAAATTGCATAAATTGGCCAAAAATCAACACCCTTCTTTAATCCTGAGGACAATGCCCAGGATCCCAAGAAACATAGTTAATAAGAACACAGACTAGTTAGTAAGAGCCCAAGCTTGCTGACATCTGTCTCTTCTCCCAGGCCTCTGATGGGAGTCGACTCCTAGCAGAAAGTGGCTATCATCTCTGTAGCCATCTCGGGCTATTTACTTACAGGTGGTACTTTTCCACCCTGACAAGAGACTTGTTTTCCTAGAATGATGTTTTTTCAAGAAGCTCACCACAGCTGAACACACTGATAACATCTTGTTTTTCTCCTATATATATCCTGGACCTGTTGTTGTGTCTCCAGCTGCACTCCCCCACTTGTGCTTATATATATTTATCCATAGTTGCCTTCCAATAAGCAAAACTCGAGACTTGAGAATTGAGATGCAAGACTTGAGACTTGATCCTTGATCAGATAGCCTGTCTTGTCTCCATTCCTTGTGTCTCTTGCCCCTCAGGACCCTCTCTCTCTCAGTCTCTCTCTCTCTCTCTCTCTCTCTCTCTCTCTGTCTCTCTCTCTCTCTCTCTCTCTCTCTCTCTCTCTCTCTCTCTCTCACACACACACACACACACACACCCATTGACTGACCTGCAGACTGGGTCAAGACTCAGAGAGGGGAAGTGAGTTTCTTAAGTGACCACAGAGTGATGACAGAGCTAGGATTTTTATTTGGAGGCTTGCTGGCCTTTGAATCCATATTGTACTCTCCTAAGGCAGGCTCTCCTGCTACTGGAGTTGGTGTGTGGAGAACCTAACTTAGGTGGGCATCTTTTACTGTAGAAAACAACAGGCCATTAAGGGAGGAACAGAGAGAGGTGTTGTACAAGGCAATGAATTCAGATAGTGGCCTTATGGCCAATAGGGAAGTGATAAGAGCCATTACTGCTGTCACTCGGGCACTAGTGTGTTCCCTGGCCTCCAGACCTGCTCTGTAGCCCCAGGACAGAGCAGTGTTTACAATGTTATTTCCACAGCCTCAGCACCATCAATTGGGTTTTCAGATGTAGAGGGGTCTACAGAGTGAAGAATCAAGGAGAATTAGCATCCATCCAGACTTCCTTCATCCTGATTCTCAGGCTTCAGTCTGCCCCCAAACAAAGTGAAACACAGGAGAGAGACAACTAAGGCATACCAAACTTCCTCTTGGATGTGCAAACATCATCTGGCCTCTGATTCCTCCTGGGAAACAAGACAACTCCAAGAGTAGGCTCAAGCAGCAGGAATCATGTGATGGGTGGTCATAGTCATATAATCTTCAGTCTAGGTCACAAGAGTCAGTGTCCAACCTTCTTCAGAACCACCTCCCATAGAAGAAACTCCAAGTAGTTGCCCCTGCCCCAAGAACGGGGAAATGTGACCCACAGCATGCATAGGCACAGCCCAGTCAGGACATCCATGTTCCTCTATGAACCTCAGATCATAATATGGCCAGGCTATTCTTTTTCAGCTGCAAAGACTCTGTCCCTGCCTCCTTAGGCTATATCTGATCCATTCATGGTTTGTCAGGCATACCTGGGCTTGGATTAAGCATGAATTGACAGAGGTTCCAACATTGTGGGAAGAAGAAATATTGACAGGGACAGCAAGTGATCCTTGAAAGAGTCCTGGAAACCAAACTTGGTGGCACATGCATTTATTCCCAGCACTTATGAGGCAGTGGCAAGTAGATCTCTCTGAGTTCGATTTCAGCCCAATCAACACAGTGAGTTCTAGACCAGCCAAGGTTACATAGTAAGACAATGTTTCAAAAAGAAGGAGGAGGAGAAGATGAAAAGGAGGAGGGGGAGGAAGGTAAGGAGGAGGAAGATTATGAAGAAGAGGAGGTGCTGTTGGAGGAGGGGTGGAGGAAGAAGAGGGGGAAATGTGTCTGGCATCTCTGAAGTCTATATCTAGACTGTCCGAGGTTGAAGTCACCTGAAAATTAGAGATGACTTATAGAAACACTTCACTTCTCTCCTGATTAGACCACATAGTCATACATTCAGGCTCAAGTCATTAAGACTCCAGATTCTATACTATGGTCTTTCCTGTGCATAGTCGGGGCAGTCCCTGGAAGCCAGGTTCTAGGCTGGGCTCTCTGTAAGTAGGGTAGGGAAAGTAAGATTCCCATTCTGTTTAGTGAATCTCAACAAGTTGGTGTCCTGTAAAAGGCTGAAGAACTTATGTTTGTCCACTAGAGGCGAAAATCCTAATAAGGTCCTAGAAGGAGATAAGTTGGGTTTGAGGGAATATTTAGAGTTTTAGCTGTTAACAGTGCAAGGAAGAGCATTTCACATATGTTTAAAAGGAGTGGAGTTGACCTGCTATCTCACTGTAGGTGGTGCACTCACAGTCTGAAGTCATCACTTTAAAAATCCCCTGCCTCTTGGATTCTTAGAATCTTAGAACCCCAACTAAGTTAGACACCAGTGGCCTATCACCTGAAAAGGCTACTCTAAACCAAAGGGCACATTCTGAAAGAGGTCACACTTGTAACTTAGAAATGGAAAAAAAAAAAGACTCCAAATATGAATCTTGGCTTTGTTCTTTGTGCTGTCATTAAAATATACTCTGTACTTCTATATATTATGTGCCCAATAATACATCTTTTATAACCCCTTTATGCTTCCCAGCCAAGTACTACTGGAGATTGAGCTCAGGCAAGTTCTCTACTACTGACTATATCCCTATCCCCTTTTTATTTTGAGACACTGTCTCTCTAAGTCTCACATGTTGGCCCTGACTTAACATGTAGCTCAGATGAGCCTCATTCTGTGATTTTCCTGCTTCAGCTTCCTTAGAAGCTGGGATTATAGGATCACAGGATCCCAGAATCACAGAATCCCAGAGTCAGCTGGATTCTGAGGAGTTCTGACACAACCAGAATCACAGGAAGGACGGACTCCAGTCAGATATACCGAGGAAAAGTAGCACTAGAGATAACCAGATGAATGGAGGCAAGCATAAGAACATAAGCAAAAGAAACCAAGGTTACATGGCATCATCAGAACCCAATTCTACCACCATAGCAAGTCCTGGATACACTATCACACTAGAAAAGCAAGATCCAGATGTAAAATCACTTCTCATGATGATGATAGAAGACTTTAAGAAGGTCATAAATAACTCACTTAAAGAAATACAGGAGAACACAGGTAAACAGCTGGAAGCCCTTAAAAGGAAACACAAAAAGCCCTTAAAGAATTACAGGAAAACACAGACAGGTGAAGGAAATGAACAAACCATCCAGGATCTAAAATGGAAATAGAAACAACAAAGAAATCACAAAGGGAGACAACCCTGGAGATAGAAAACCTAGGAAAGAGATCAGGAGTCATAGATGAAAACATCATCAACAGAATATAGAGATAGAAGACAGAATCTCAGGTGCAGAAAATACCATAGAAAACATTGACACAACAGTCAAAGAAAACACAAACGCAAAAAAAACTTCTAACCCAAAACATCCAGGAAATCCAGGACACAATGAGAAGACAAAACCTAAGGATAATAGGTATAGAAGAGAGTGAAGATTCCCAATTTAAAGGGCCAGTGAATATCTTCAACAAAATTATAGAATAAAACTTCCCTAACCTAAAGAAAGAGATGCCCATGGACATACAAGAAGCCTACAGAACTCCAAATAGATTGGACCAGAAAAGAAATTCCTCCTGTCATATAATAGCAAAAACACCAAATGCGCAAAACAAAGAAAGAATATTAGAAGCAGTAAGAAGAAAAGGTCAAGTAACATATAAAGGCAAACCTATCAGAATTACACCAGACTTCTCACCAGACACTATGAAAGCTAGACGATCCTGGGCAGATCTCATACAGACCCTACGAGAATGCACATGCCAGCCCAGACTACTATACCCAGCAAAACTCAATTACCATAAATGGAGAAACCAAGATATTCCATGACAAAAACAAATTTACACAATATCTTTCCACAAATCCAACCCTACAAAGGATAATAAATGGAAAACACCAGCACAAGGAGGGAAACTACACCCTAGAAAAAGCAAGAAAGTAATCTTTCAACAAACCCAAAAGAAGATAGCCACACAAACATAATGCCACCTCTAACAACAAAAATAACAGGAAGTAACAATCACTTTTCCTTACTCTCCCTTAACATCAATGGACTCAATTCCCCAATAAAAAGACATAGACTAACAAACTGGATATGTAAACAAGACCCAGGAAACACACCTCAGTGACAAAGACAGATATTACCTCAGAGTAAAAGGTTGCAATACAATTTTCCAAGCAAATGGTCCTGAGAAACAAGCTGGAGTAGCCATTCTAACATCAAATAAAAACAACTTTCAACCAAAAGTGTTCAAAAAAGATAAGGAAGGACACTTCATACAGGTCAAAGGAAAAATCTACCCAGATGAACTCTCAATTATGAACATCTATGCTCCAAATGCAAGGGTGCCCACATTCATAGAGGAAACCTTACTAAAGCTCAAAGCACACATTGCACCCCACACAATAATAGTGGGAGATGTCAACACCCCACTCTCATCAATGAACAGATCATGGAAACAGAAACTAAACAGAGACACAGTGAAACTCACAGAACTTATTAACCAAATGGATCTAACAGATATTTATAGAGCATTTCATCCTAAATCAAAAGAATATACCTTCTTTTCGGCACCTCATAGTACCTTCTCCAAAACTGACCATATAATTGGTCACAAAACAGGCCTCAAACAGATACAAGAAGATTGAAATAATCCCATGCACCCTATCAGATCACCATGGACTAAGGCTGGTCTTAAATTCCAACAAAAACAATGGAAAACACACATACCCATGGAAGCTGAACAATGCTCTACTCAATAACAACTTGGTCCAGAAAGAAAGAAAGAAAGAAAGAAAGAAAGAAAGAAAGAAAGAAAGAAAGAAAGAAAGAAAGAAAGAAAGAAAGAAGGGAGGGAGGGAGGGAGGGAGGGAGGGAGGGAGGGAGGGAAGAAAGAAAGAAAGAAAGAAAGAAAGAAAGAAAGAAAGAAAGAAAGAAAGAAAGAAAGAAAGAAAGAGGGTCTGCAACCCTATAGGTGGAACAACAATATGAACTAACCAGTACCCCCAGAGCTCGTGTCTCTAGCTTCATATGTATCAGAAGATGGCCTAGTCAGCCATCATTGGAAAGAGAGGCCCTTTGGTCTTGCAAACTTTATATGCCTCAGTACAGGAGAACACCAGGGCCAAGAATTGGGGATGGGTGGGTAGGGGAGTGAGGGGGGAGGATATGGGGGACTTTTGGGATAGCATTGGAAATGTAAATGAAGAAAATACCTAATAAATTTTAGAAAGAAAGAAAGAAAGAAAGAAAGAAAGAAAGAAAGAAAGAAAGAAAGAAAGAAGGAAGGAAGGAAGGAAGGAAGGAAGGAAGGAAGGAAGGAAGGAAGGAAGGAAAGAAAGAAAGAAAGAAAGAAAGAAAGAAAGAAAGAAAGAAAGAAAGAAAGAAAGAAAGAAACTAAAGACTTTAGAATTTAATGAAAATTAAGACACATGATACCAAAACTTATGGGACACAATGAAAGCAGTGGTAAGCATCTGTGTGTCACAGTGGGGTGCATGTGAGGTCATCACTCTCCGGCAAGCAGGGTCCAAGCGTTTGATCGAGATGAAAACTGAACCAGGCTAGGATCCTGTGAGAGGCGAAGATGGCAGTGAATGTGTACTAACTTCAGTCACCAGTGATAACCTAAGTCGATATGGCTGGCTTGGAGCAATGAATCTCTGTAGTTGAATCTGACAAAGATAAAACAGTTGTGTTCAGGGGCTGTATACTGTCAGTTTATGGACATGCTCTTCCCTGACTCCATTGCCTTGAAGAAAATGAAATTCCAAGCTAAGTTAGAACATGAATATATCCAAAACTTCAAAATATTACAAGCAGGCTTCAAGAGGCTGGGTGTTGACAAAATAATCCCTGTGGCTAAATTAGTAAAAGGAAAGTTTCAGGACAATTTTGAGTTTGTTCAATGGTTCAAGAAGTTTTTTGATGCAAGTTATAATGGAAAAGAGTATGATCCTGTAGCTGCCAGACAAGGTCAAGAAACTGCAGTGGCTCCTTCTCCTGTCACTCCAGCTTTGAGTAAACCGAAGAAACCTCTTGGGTCCAGTAGTGCAGCCCTACAAAGACCCATTACAACATAGAGGACTACTGCAGCTCCTAAGGCTGGCCCAGGGATGATGAGAAAGAATCCTGTTGTGGGTAATGGAGATGATGAAGCAGCTGTATTGATTCAGCGGGTCAAAGTATTGAAGCGTATACTGTTGAAGACTTGGAGAAGGAGAGAAACTTCTACTTCATAAAGCTAAGAAACATTGAACTGATTTGCCAGGACAATGAGGGGGGAAATGGCCCTGTACTGCAGAGGATTGTAGATATTCTTTATGCCACAGATGAAGGCTTTGTGATACCTGATGAAGGGGCCCACAGGAGAAACAAGAAGAGTATTAAACAGCCTTGACTAGCAGAGCAACATCTGAAGTCTTCACTCCAAATCATGAACATCTAGTTGGCTCACCAGGGGAACAAGAGGCCAACCATGGGCTCTTCATGTAGATGCTGTTTGCACTGACTGATGGAGAAGGGGGTTTATAATACAAGAGGTGACAACCTCAGAAGTATAAAGACTGAAGCTAATGTGAAATTCTGGCAAAGAACATTTTAATAAGTAAATGCCTTAAGAGTATTTAAAATATGCTTCCATGTTTTAAAATATACAGTGTAACATGACAGGAGATTTTATGTGTCTGACATTTTGTCTGGAAAGGAAGGACAGACTTTAAACCCTTTGGAACCTGCTGTTGTAGGCCTTCCAAGGCTACTTGAATCTTATAGATGTAGACTTTGGCCCAGAAGTGATGTTTGAAAAATTCCGCAAAACCATTTTTTGTCATTGAACAGTTGCATTCCTTCTCTTAAAGCAAGCAACATGGTTGCTTGGGTGAATAGAGGGCATCTCAGCCCTGCAGTGCCTGAGGTGAAGAGCTCGGCTTCCCATTGAGCAGTCCTCGATTTTTTCCAACTTTCCCCCAAGTTCCTCTGTATTGTGTTTCTGGGACCTGCCCACATCTCTGGGATTTGAGTGGGAGTTGAGTCCCAGCATACTGTCTTTTTTTTTTAATATTTTTATTATTTAGTTCCTCACTTACATTTCCAATGCTATCCCGAAAGTCCCCCATACCCTCCCCCCCAATCCCCTACCTACCCACTCCCACTTTTTTTTCTTTTTTTTTTTTAGAATTAATTTTTTTATTAGGTATTTTCCTCATTTACATTTCCAATGCTATCCAAAAAGTCCCCAATACACTCCACCCCCCACTCCCCTACCCACCCACTCCCACTTTTTGGCCCTGGCATTCCCCTGTACTGGGGCATATAAAGTTTGCAAGTCCAATGGGCCTCTCTTTCCAGTGATGGCCGACTAGATCATCTTTTGATACATATGCAGCGAGAGTCAAGAGCTCTGGGGTACTGGTTAGTTCATAATGTTGTTCCACCTATAGGGTTGCAGATCCCTTTAGCTCCTTGGGTACTTTCTCTAGCTCCTCCATTGGGAGCCCTGTGATCCATCCAATAGCTGACTGTGAGCATCCACTTCTGTGTTTGCTAGGCCCCGGCATAGTCTCACAAGAGAGAGCTCTATCTAGGTCCTTTCAGCAAAATCTTGCTGGTGTGTGCAATGGTGTCATCGTTTGGAAGCTGATTATGGGATGGATCCCCGGATATGGCAGTCTCTAGATGGTCCATCCTTTCGTCACAGCTCCAAACTTTGTCTCTGTAACTCCTTCCACGGGTGTTTTGTTCCCAGTTCTAAGAAGGGGCAAAGTGTCCACACTTTGGCCTTCGTTCTTCTTGAGTTTCATGCGTTTAGCAGATTATATCTTATATCTTGGGTATCCTAAGTTTCTGGGCTAATATCCACTTATCAGTGAGTACATATTATGTGAGTTCCTTTGTGATTGGGTTACCTCACTCAGGATGATGCCCTCCAGGTCCATCCATTTGCCTAGGAATTTCATAAATTCATTCTTTTTAATAGCTGAGTAGTACTCCATTGTGTAAATGTATCACATTTTCTGTATCCATTCCTCTGTTGAGAGGCATCTGGGCTCTTTCCAGCTTCTGGCTATTATAAATAAGGCTGCTATGAACATAGTGGAGCATGTGTCCTTCTTACCGGTTGGGACCTCTTCTGGATATATGCCCAGGAGAGGTATTGCAGGATCCTCCGGTAGTGCTATGTCCAATTTTCTGAGGAACTGCCAGACTGATTTCCAGAGTGGTTGTACAAGCTTGCAATCCCACCAACAATGGAGGAGTGTTCCTCTTTCTCCACATCCTCGCCAGCATCTGTTGTCACCTGAATTTTTGATCTTACCCATTCTGACTGGTGTGAGGTGGAATCTCAGGGTTGTTTTGATTTGCATTTCCCTGATGATTAAGGATGTTGAACATTTTTTCAGGTGCTTCTCTGCCATTCGGTATTCCTCAGGTGAGAATTCTTTGTTCAGCTCTGAGCCCCATTTTTAATGGGGTTATTTGATTTTCTGGAGCCCACCTTCTTGAGTTCTTTATGTATATTGGATATTAGTCCCCTATCTGATTTAGGATAGGTAAAGATCCTTTCCCAATCTGTTGGTGCTCTTTTTGTCTTGTTGACGGTGTCTTTTGCCTTGCAGAAGCTTTGCAACTTTATGAGGTCCCATTTATCGATTCTCGATCTTATGGCACAAGCCATTGCTGTTCTATTGAGGAACTTTTCTCCTGTACCCATATCTTCGAGGCTTTTAGAGGAGAAAGTAGGGAAAAGCATACTGTCTTTTAAGTTTACATATAATATGTTCTCTTCTCTGCTACCGTTGACCTCTGGGAACTCCTATGGCTCCTTAAGTTTGCTGCTGACCATTGTAAATACAGAAGGCAGGTTCATACTGCAGGTTCTTGCTGGACCTCAGGCACAGGAGTGATCAGTGAAGGCCAGTGTCACCTTGGGCTCTGTGAGGCTAGGGTGCTCGCTGTCTGCTGGTCACTGCTCCTCATTGTCACCTGAGTACTTTGCCAGTGCACTAATCTCTTTGGAGATAAAATTCTCTAGTGTGTTACTAAGTGTTAGAATTTTTTTAAGAATATAAAGTACCATGACTGAAATATTAATATTTAAAATACTTCATTCCATAATTCTCCCTCATTTGCTTTACCCAGAGCCTATTCAGTTCCTTTGTTTGGTAGAACTCTGCAAAATGTGTTACCCACTACCGAGATTGATTGTTCAGCCCCTGATATGTTTGTATTGATCTGTTTCTAGTGATAGCTTGTCTTATGCTGTGTGTAGGAAACATGTATTTTATGACAGATAGCTATGTAGTGCATGCTCTGAGGTATTCAGTGGAAAATCCAGATTCAGTGATTAGCAATGAAAAAAAAAAAAAAAGAAAGAAAAAGCAAGTAACTGTAGCCATTGTTCAAATGACATCAGTGCTGTTAGTCCTCTGTGGCCTTTCAGACTTCTGTTGCCCCCAAATTCCATTTTATTGGGAACCCATTTTCCACCTGGTCTTTCTTGATGGGGATTTTTTTTCTACTTTAAACAGTTTTCAAATAAAATTCTATATATCAAGAGTGAAAAAAAGAAAGAAAGCAGTAGTAAGAGGAAAACTCATAGCTCTGAGTGCCTCCAAAATGAATCTGGAGAGAGCATACACTAGCAGCTTGACAGCACACCTGAAAGCTCTAGAACTAAAAGAAGCAAATACCCAAGAGGAGGAGACAGCAGGAAATAATCAAACTCAGGGCTGAAATCAACCAAGTAGAAACAAAGAGAACTATACACAGAATCAACAAAACCAGGAGCTGGTTCTTTGGGAAAGTCAACAATATAGATAAACCGTTATCCAGACTAACCAGAGAGCACAGAGACAGTATCCAAATTAATAAAATCAGAAATGAAAAGAGAGACATAACAATGTAAACCGTGGAAATTCAAAAAATCATCAGATCCTACTATAAAAGCTTATACTCAACACAACTGGAAAATCTGGATGAAATGGACAATTTTCTAGACAGATACCAGGTGCCCACATTAAAACAGGATCAGATAAGCCATCTAAACAGTCTCATAACCCCTAAAGAAATAGAAGCAGCCATTGTCTCCCAACAACAACAAGAAAGAAAGAAAGAAAGAAAGAAAGAAAGAAAGAAAGAAAGAAAGAAAGAAAGAAAGAAAGAAAGAAAGAAAGAAACCCGGATCAGATGGGCTTAGTGGAGAATTCTATCAGACCTTCAAAGAAGACCTAATAACAATACTCTTCCAACTAGTCCACAAAGTAGAAACAGAAGGAACACTACCCAATTCATTCTATGAAGCCACAGTTACACTGCATATTTTCCCTTAGAGATGGAACAGTTTCTGTCTAATCAGGAACTTGTCACAATTCCCTTTTGTAGAAGACTTCATATGAGATTTTTTTTCTACTTCTATCATGTTTAATGTTCCAAATAGATTTTGAAACTGGTTGAGTGCATATTATTTTTAGCTTCAGAAGATATCATGTATATTTAAGAGGCATTTAACTATTATAAATTATTTTGATGACTTTTTAAAAATGTTAATCCTGAGTTGTATATTTTAAAATAAATTTTACTAGTTTAATAAAAAAAATTTAAAACACAACAATATTATAAGAATGTGTTTTCATCTTAATCCCAAGTGTTGGATGTGGGGCTGCTTAAGATTGTCCACAGCAGCTGACTATGATTTGCCTCATGCTCTAGCAAGGGCATAATTTTGCCAGCTGCAGATAGGTTCTGCAAATGTGTGACATTTGGAATTCTGGGGATTTTCAGAATATATATGTAAATGCTAGACCCTGATCGAAGGGACTGGTTGGCTGGTTGGTGGTTGAATGCTGTTGGTTGCTGTTTGTCAAGTTGTAGTGTATGAAGAGACAAAAATAAGTAATTCGATATCCTAATGGCAAAGCTTGAACTTGCCCCAAGGACCTCTTTGTCCCCTAATCAGCAGGAGGTAGTCTAATGATGTCATCACTTCCTTTCCTACCCCCTGACTTTATTTGAGTCTCTCTCTCTCTCTCTCTCTCTCTCTCTCTCTCTCTCTCTCTCTCTCTCTCTTTCTCTCTTTCTCTCTCTCTCCTGCCTAGGAACCCACAAAGTAGCCAAAAGAATGCCTCTGACATGGGGCTGGTGAGATGGCTCAGTGGTTAAGAGCACCGACTGCTCTTCTGAAGGTCCCTAGTTCCCAGCAACCACATGGTGGCTCACAACCATCCGTAACGAAATCTGATGCCCTCTTCTGGAGTATCTGAGGACAGCTACAATGTACCTACATATAATAAATAAATAAATAAGAATGCCTATGACTTTCCTCTCTGAGAACCATGGACTGACAGTACAAAGTCATACAATGCTGCCAAACACTTCTTTGAGGTTTTAAAACCTCTATTTTCTAGCATATGACTCAATACTGCCAGGAACAAGCCTCTGTTCTTGGACTGGGAATGCCCCAAGATTTTTACCGTCTCATTGTTTTAACTCGATATCTCTCTATTGAGGAATCTGCAGCACTATGATGAGGTCCTATCCTTACCTGAAAAAGTTTTTTTTTTTTTAAAAAAGGAGAGTCGGGCATGGTGGTGCACGCCTTTGATCCCAGCACTCAGGAGGCAGAGGCAGGTGGATTTCTGAGTTCGAGGCCAGCCTGGTCTACAAAGTGAGTTCCAGGACAGCCAGGGAAACCCTGTCTCAAAAAAAAAAAAAGACAAAAAGAAAAAAGAAAGAAAGAAAGAAAGAAAGAAAGAAAGAAAGAAAGAAAGAAAGAAAAAAAGAGGAAAGGAAAGGAAAGGAAAGGAAAGGAAAGGAAAGGAAAGGAAAGGAAAGGGGAAACGGAGAAAAAAAGCTTACCTGCATTGAGCCCCACATTTGGGTACCATTTGCCATGGATCACCCCAGTTGGGTATGGGGGTCCCTGGGATGAGGGTCCTCTCAAATCTATATCATCTTTCTCAATGCTAAACATCTTGGGCTGGCTATGAGATTACAAGTCTTCAACCCTGTCAGAAATCCAAGAATGAAAGACTGATATTAACTGAAAATATATAGGAAGCCTAACACAGCTTCCAAAACTTAGCCAATTTATAGAGACCACTGATTGCCTGGACAGTCCCTTACTTCAAAATGTTGGAGCATCGGTCTTCAGCCTACTGGCCAGGGTCATGTGACAGACCTAGAGAAACAGGATATTAAGGACTAGCCTACTCTGTCTCGGCAGAATCAAACTAAACCTGTGATTGTGTCCTTTCTTTGGACAGTATGATGTCTGTAGATGAAATGAGGCAATTCTTGTCTAGTGGCTGTCTAGCCACGACTGGAGTAACTCATAGATGCTCAATTTTTTTCTTTGAATATAAAACAGAGAAAGCTGTCAAGAGCAGACTAGTCTCAACAAGAAGTGAATAAATAACATTAAATGTCACATTCTGTGGATTTCTGATATTTTTGAAAACCAACTTGTCGCGTCCAACTCGACCAGCAAGAAAGACGCAACCACCGGTTCTTCTTAAAGCAGTTTTACTCAGGCAGCTGCTTTCTTCAAATCCCCCGCCTCTCTGGTTACAAGTATTTTTCTCCCACTCCAGCCACAACCACGCCCCCACCAATCACCACAGGTCACATCACCTCACCAGGCAGGCTTGCTCAGCCAATCAGGGATTAAGAGCAGGACATCCACCAAACATGGGCGTGTTTACTGCCTGGCACAG
>NC_000074.6:105750247-105815247 GCF_000001635.26 Mus musculus
CACACACACACACATACACACACACACCATACATACCACACACTACCTCCCACTCCTTCCCCCCCAAACACACACACATACTCTACAACATGGCCCACACCTATAATTCCAGCTGTCAGGACGTGGAGCCAATTAGAGCAAAAGTTCATCAAATGCTGGTTACATAGCAAATATGAGGGCAGCCTGAGTAACAGGAGGCACTTTCTTAAAAAACAAAACAACAAAAACCAGAGAGATAGGAAAAAAACCCAACTTTCCTCTGATATTGCTTCAATAGTGGGTACCAAACTGACACCAACCCAGGGCCACTCTCAGCCCCTTCTTGCCAAGCAATTTAATCTAATCCCTCAATTTTATCATGACTTCGATGAAAACACCCCTAATTTCCAACCTCCCGCCTTCCTAACCAAGTGGCTGCAGCTCCACCTCAGGCTCCATTCCTCTAAGGGTCTGCTGGAAATTCCCGCTGGCGCTGGCTGGCGGAGAACCAGCTCTCTCCAACCGGAATTCCTCCTTCCCTCCCTCGAGCCTGAAGCTCCTCCGGTGCCCCGCCCCGCCCCCACCAACAGTCCAGAGCTCTTTCCTCATTCATTTCCTACCATTTGTAATCACAAAGAGGCAGGCACTGTGCCAGGACCTGGGCACACAGGAGTGATTCAGGCAGGCCATGTCCCAAGAGCTCAGTGTCCATTTCTTGCTTGTCCCTAGCTGAACAGAGACTGGTATGGGACCTGAGAACCGGGCTGTGGCAGGCCATGTGGTAACAAACCTGGTTTGTCCTTAAGGCACGGAGAACAACCTTCCAACAACCCACTTGTCTCAGCAACCCTAGACTCAGTATGTCACACAGATTGGCTTTACTTCTGGGGTCAAGAACGGGGAGTCTTTACTTATGAGGGTTTCCAAAGACAACTATTGATTTAGCCTTAAGGCTTTCTCCTTGTTTGCTTTTGATTTTGAGACAAAACAAAACAAAACAAAAACCTCAATATATAGCCATGGCTGGCCTTGAACTCCCGCCTCAAAGATCCTCCAGCCTCAGCCTCCCAATTGCTGAAATTACAGGCATGAGCCACCATGCCCCCTTGTGATGCCCTCCTGTACAGAAATCTGCTCACTAGGGCCGGCAGTGTGGCTCAGTGGGTAAAGACACTCACCCCAAGTCGTACAGATCTGAGCTGAATTCCCTAGAACCAACAAGGTAGGAGAGAAGTGTCAGATTCTAAAGGCTATCTGTGGTGCCCATTGGCACACCGAAGGGCATCCTGGCCTCCAGGCCTTCTCCACTCTTCTCATCCACCCCCAGCCCTAACCGTCAGCTCCTGGGCTTCCCTCCCCAGCTTCTCATTCTCTCAGAGCCCTCCTTCCTATCCAGCCATGCTCACTCTCAGTCTTCCTCCCTCTCTTGTCTCCTTTGCCTGAATTCCCTAATTTCTCCTCTCTTACACTCGCCTGCCTCCTCTCTTGGTCAAGTGCAGTCAGCTGGCCTTGTTGAAGCTCCTACTATCCCTCCCTGAGCTGGACTCTTCCAGATGCCTCTGGCTGTACTCTCCTCATTTCTTCCCCTCAACCGTACCTTGGAGTAGTCATGCCCTCAGCTCACATATCTGGAGCTGAAACCCTCAGTTTATACAAAAAGCAAATTCCCACACATTGTTCTCTGACCTCCACACTTGCAATGTGGCAAGCATCTGCCCAGAGACCTGCATCTGCACACACAAAAGAAGTAAATAAGGAAGAAAAATCTACTTACTAGCTGGACCATAACTCTGCTTAGCGCTATCCTCCTCTAGCTGTTAACTGTGGGATGGAGACGAATTTTTTATTTATTGCCATGCCACCCTTTTCTCTTTTGTTGCTGGGTAATGAAGGGGCCCGATGTAAAATACAGGTTATATACAGGATGTGCCTAGCTGAAAATACTCATTCATTTAAGGATTTAGAATTTTCTGTTCCTGCTTAAATGATGTCTTGTCCACTACTGAGACTACACATTCCTTCAGTATCAAGTGGATTCTAAGTCCCTGAAAATTACAGATAGCATTCCTTTATAATCTGGTACTTACTTACATATTCTCTGGATAGCCATCAATATATTAGGGCTATTAAGCATTGAGAGAAAGATAAATTAATTTTAAAATAAACAGCATGTGTGCTGACTTGTTTTATGAGAACTGACATAGGCTTGAGAGATGTGAACCTTACCTGAGAAAACACTCCTTAAGATCAGCTTGTAGGCAAGCCTGTAGGGCATTTTCTTATTTAGTGACCGATGTGGGAGGAACCAGTCCATTGTGGTGGTCCTGGGTTCTATAAAAAAGCAGGCTGAGCAAGCCAGTAAGCTGCACCGCTCCATGGCCTCTGCATCAGCTTCCTCTCCAGGTGCCTGTCCTGTTTGAGGTCCTCTCCTGACTGCCTTCCACTGTGAACAGCGATGTGAAAGCATAAAGCCAAATAAATCCTGCCCTCCACAAGTTGTTTTTGGTGACAGCGTTTCATCACAGCAATAGTGACCCTAAGACAGCAGGATGGAGATCAAGCCCAGCAAGATGACTCAGTGGGTAAACCAGAGCTGGCTATACTAACACCGGATGACCTGAGTTCAATTCATTGAGCCCATATAAAGGTAGAAGAGAGCTAACTCCAAAAAACTGTCTCTGACTTCCACATGTGTGTGTCCATACAGGAACATCACTCACACTCACACACACACACACACACACACACACACACACACACACCCCACCTCTAAATGTTTAAATACAGCAAATTATTTTGAAAGTTACATCCTACAAGGGAGATAATAAATTATTTACACCACTGCCCCTATAACAGAAGCTGGGTCTCCTGAACACTCCACACAGGAATATAAATGCACACTGAAAAGAAACAAGGAGTATGTTTAACACCTTCGCTCTGACAACCACAGGATACCTAAGCAGGTTAGTTGTACCAACACGTTGGCTCAGCCACGCCCAAACAGGCTCCCCTCAGAGATAGCATTTTCCTAGCAAGTGCCACCACGGGGCTGCAGAAACCACTAAGCACTCTGCTTTGCAATGCAGTCTACCACTAAGAACCAATGAGATGGTGGGATGGTATAGTTCGGAGGTAAAGCATGTATGTACAATGTTCTGTATTCCTAAAAACAAAACAACCAAAGGACAAAACCCCAAACATAAGATCTGAGCTGGGTGGTTGGTAACACACAGCTTTAATCCGAGCTCGGAAGGCAGAAGCAGGCCGCTCTCTGTGAGTTCGAGGTCAGACTGGTCTACAAAGTGAGTTCCAGAACAGCCAAGGATGTTATAAAAACCAAAAGAAAGGGCTGGGGTGATGGCTCAGTGGTTAAGAGTACTGACTATTCTTCCAGAGGTCCTGAGTTCAATTCCCAGCAGCCACATGATGGCTCACAACCATCTGTACAGCTACAATGTACTCATATACATAAAATAAATAAAATAAATCTTTCAAAAAGTAGTATGGGGAAGTCTTTGACTTTTTTTTCTCAGTAGCTCAACTTTCATAACTTTGATAGTCTTTTTTTTCTTTCTTTTTTAATGGTACTGGGGATTGAACCCAGGACATATGCATCCTAGGCAGGAGCTCTGTCTCTGAGCTACTACATTGCAGACCTTTTCCACTTTTATTTTTGATACTGGGTCTTGCTAAAGTCCAGGCTGGCTCTGAACTCACTCTGTAGCCCCTACAGCATTGACTTTGTAATTCTCTTGCCTCAGCCTTCCACTTGGGATTATAACCTCTCACATACCCGCTCTGTTCTTTTATTCACATGGAAAAAAAAAATAGACAAGAAATCAAGGGGGCTGGGCATACACTTCAGCACCAGTGCACTCGGCCTGCATGCCTGAGGCCCTAGGCACAATGCCCAGCACAAGAAAACAATTAAATGAAATAAAATAAGACATGACATATAAATCTTTAAAAGTTTGGCTTTTTCACCTTCAAATATAAACTGCTTTGCTTTACTGTAGGGCTTCACACATGTGCAGAAGAAAACTCTACTATTGAGCCACAAGCCCCAGCTCCTAGGCTGACTTTCAAGTTAATTAATAAAAAACTGACTTTTTGTGTAAGACCAAGTCTTATTATACTACATACAAATTCTCAAAACCGAAATCTCTGATGCCATTTTTCTCCTAAATGCTTTCTGGATCCATCTGCGGCTCTACCTAAGGACCACCCCATTATGAGTTTGCACAGGTGAACTTCCAAGCACTAGAAAGGCAACAAGGCCATTTCTCATGTCCCATGAGTGGTGCCTGATTCCCGTTTTCTTTTTCTTTTTTCCCCTCTTTCTTTCCCCTCTCACTCCCCCCTCCCCCTCTTTCTCTCCCCACTATGTAGCTCTGGCTATCCTAGAACTCAGGAATGTCCGCCTGCCTCTGTTTCCCAAGCACTGGGATTAAAGGCCAGGCCTGGCTCACTCCTATTTTATACACAACTCACCCCTGTGTCACAGATTCACTTTACCAGATGGCACCAAATGCCTTTTTTATTTCTCATATAGAAAAGCCAGAGTGTGAGTTCAGTGAAAGTCCACCTGTGAGCATTACTGGCTTATCTGGGACGGGTTCCTTGCAGTTGACCTGTCAAACACTAGTGATTACTTTATTGCAGGTCAGGCCTGATAGCTGCCCTCACTTACCCTGAAAATAGAGTGGGAGCCAAGCAATCATTTGTCAAAGGTTTCATCGTCATGGTAACTTAGAAACACCTGGACAGTCACCTATAAGTCCACACTGCTCTGAAAAAAGTGTCAAGTTGTAGAACTCAGGGAAAAAAAATGCACACCAAGCCCTGAAGCACAGTGCAGCCACATCTAAGCAGTACATAGCCCAACAATGTCTTGGTAGTTAAGAATACTTATTGCTATGGCAAATGACCTAGGTTCGGTTCCTAGCAATGACATAACAACTCATAGCCATGTATAACCTCAGGACTAGGAGATCTGACAGCCTCTTCTGGCCTCCACAGGCATCAGGCACACATACATGTAGGCAAACACACACACACACACACACACACACACACACACGTTTTTTAAAAATGTTATTTTGCAAGGTTTGTAACTCTCTAGCTCCAAAATTTTAAAATTTTATATGTATGGGTGTTTTTTCTACATGAACATCTGTGCTATGTGTATGCACCCATGGAGGCCAGAAGAGGATGTTGGATTCCCTAGAACTATATTACAAATGGTTGTGAGCTGCCATGTGGGTGCTGGGAATCAGACCTAGGTCCTCCCAAAGAGCAGCCAGCCGTCCTAACCACTTAACCACATTTCTCTAGCCTTCCAAAATAGATCTTTTTTAAAAACTCATACTTGGGGTTGGAGCCATGGCTCAGCAGATGAGAGCATTTGTTATTCCCTGAACTATCCATAAATCCAATTCCAGGGGTTCTGAATCTCTTTGGTGTCCAATGGCACCAGGCATGCTCCTGCAGGCAAAATTTAAAACAAAACAAAATAAAATAAAATCTTACTTAGCTATGAGAAAGAGGATAGCTAAAAAATTCCAGACTGACTTGGGCCACAAAGTGAGATCCTGGCTCAAAAAATAATCATGTGTACATGTCTTCACTGAGACAGGTTCGTTCTTTCTTTCTTTCTTTCTTTTCTTTTCTTTTTTTTTTTTTTTTTTTTTTTTTGGTTTTCCGAGACAGGGTTTCTCTGTGTAGCCTTGGCTGTCCTGGAACTCACTTTGTATACCAGGCTGGCCTCGAACTCAGAGATCCACCTGCCTCTGCCTCCCGAGTGCTGGGATTAAAGGCGTGCACCACCATGCCCGGCCCTTTTTTTTTTTTTTAAAGACAAAACCTCACTCTGAGATGTATATTACTACAGAAATCATATATCTGAATTTTCTAGGGTTTTATTGGTGTTGGTTGCACTTTTTTTTTTCTCCTGGTTTTTACCACAAAGATCGGGCTGGCCTCAAACTTTCAGGAATCTTCTTGCCTCTGGCTCTTGAACGCTAGGATTGCAGGCATTCGCTACCACCTGGCCTTTGTACATTTTATTTAAAGTTTTTATTTTAGATTTATTTTAAGTTGTAAGTGTTTTGTCTGCGTGTGTGTGTGTGTGTGTGTGTGTGTGTGTGTGTCTACTGTATGGAGGCCTGGTGTCTTAGGAGGCCAGAAGAGAATGCCAGACTCTCTGGAATTACATTTATGGGTGGCAAGCCCCACACGAGTGCAGGGAAATCAGCCTTTCCTCTGCAAGAGCATCAAGAGTTCTTTACCACTGCGCCATCTCTCTACACGGCCCCCTTCTTTGTGTTTTAAGACTGCCCCAGAACTTGCCATCTTCTTGCTTCCATATCCTGGGTGCTAGGATTATAGGCATTTATCAGCCTCACACACACACACACACACACATACACACACACCACAAAAGTGGCTGATCAGGTAAAAAGTATCCGCTGCCCAGCCTGACATCCAAGTTTTAGCCCCAGGATCCACATGGTAGGTCTAGATGTCCCCGACCTCCATATTCATACACACAAAATTAATTAATAAGTTGTAAAAAAAACTATTTTTAATGGAAGACTACAGATCTACATCAATTAATACAGCGCATGCCTGGCACACACAACGCCCTGGGTTCAATTCCCAATGCTTTATAAAACCAGACATGGTAGTACACTCTCAGCCCGTGGCAGGCAGAGGCAGGAGGGCCAGAAGTTCAAGGTCATCTTTAGCTACACAGCGAGTTTGAAGCCAAATCTCAATAAATAAATTGAATAATTAAAGGATTAGACCCAGACCAATAATTTTATAGGAAAAGTGAGACAACACATAATAAGAGTACATTCCTTACAACAGAATTTTTATCTATAAAATATAGATTCTACCAAAAGAACTGCCTACAAAAATCTCCACTTCTGGGCTCCAAAACATGTTTTCAATTCTAGTCCTAAAGAGTTAATTTTCTCGATTTCTGTAAAATGGGTGTCCTGCAGCTTTTGTGTTCTCTGGTGTAGTTTTTCAGGAGGAAGTGAGTTTCCTATCACAAACAAATCTAGCTTCCCCTACTCAAAGACAATCATCTTCTCTTTACCACTTCATATCATACGGGCTGTTTCTTTCAACTGAATGGTCTTCCATTAAGAAGTCTTTGTGCGCGGGCAGTGGTGGCACACGCCTTTAATCTCAGCACTCAGGAGGCAGAGGCAGGTGGATTTCTGAGTTCGAGGCCAGCCTGGTCTACAGAGTGAGTTCCAGGACAGCCCGGGCTACACAGAGAAACCCTGTCTCGAGGGGGGAAAAAATAAAAAAGTCTTTGTGGCCACAAATCATAAAGTTAGTGCTGCGGCCGGTTTTCATTTCTTTCTCATGTACTCTTTACTTAGCAGGACACTGGGAGCAAGGAACATAAGTGTAAGATAACTTCCTTGCTGTCTATCCAACGCAATTTTATACCTTTACATTTCCGTCCTGTTCTTTAGATTCTGAGGCAGTCCGGAAGGCAAACTGTCCTCATGGCCATTCACCAATGCCCATCTCTCCAGGCATGTCTTTCCTCACCAGGGCTGTAATAAAGCCCTGACAGAAACACCTCATCTCATCTTTTGTTTCCACAAGTCCATCCGTTTGTTTGTTTGTTTGTTTCCTGAGCTACAAAAGCAGGCCATGGCCAACCAGGCACTCAGGCAGGGCTGGCAGGGTAAATCAAATGCTTCTAGGATGTTCCTTTTTCAAGCTTTTACCTGAACACCAGTTTCTTACATACTTTCTGCCTCAAGTGCAATCTCATTTTTCAATAGCTAGTAAGGCGACGAGTCCTTTGTCTGAAGTGTCCACACCTCACAAATCCTCATCCACAAAGCGCCCATCCTCACTCAGGTAATGGGGTGATCTGCTCCGCAATGGGCGGGGTAGCCTAGGGTTTCACATCTTTATGGGGATGGGTTAGGTTCAAGCAAGATCCTTACAGGATCCAAAATTCTGCGTCCGAATGTAGCAGGTCCCATCTCCGAGGTGGAGAAAACGAACCTCGGAGCGACCTCGTACTCAATGCCGTGCACACACTGGCATTTAGCACAGCCCTCCTCCAGCCAGGGCCCCCGCGTATACTCGCTTCCAACCTCCGGAGCCGGGCGGCGGCAGAGGCCGGGCCAGCGCCCGCTCCCGGCCGCGCCATGCCCTCTTTCACCCTCGCCCGCCGCCGGCTGCCTCTCACCTGGCATGCTGGCATTGCCCGCCCAGAGCTGCACGAGAGACCATGGATCCGGAGGGGTTTCCGAGGCCGTCCGCCTGCCCTGAGGGAGGCTAGTGCGGATGCGCGCGCGCCGGAATCCAAAGCACCGATACCGGGAACACGCCGCCTGGTTTCTAAGGAACAGGGGTCTCTGGTACGGAGGGGCGGGGCGGCAGGAGGACAGCGCATGCTCAGTGATGGGAGGTGGACCCGCGGGAGGCGGGGCCGGGATGAAGAGCTGCGCATGCTCGCGCCTTGGGGGTGGTGCTTGGGAAACCTTCAGGGAGCCTATTGCTGTCAAGTTTTCGGTGGTAGATGTGTTGATGGTAGCTGTGCTTCCAGCTTCGGGCGCTCTCAGATTTGCCAACCGGCCTCAAGAATGTAGATAGATGCTTTAGAGTGTTTCCTGGAATGAAGGTCTCGACAACGACCTATGTAGAAGCACAGGTATCTCCAACTGGTCGGATTTCTTTTTTGTTCGTTTTTTTTTTTTTTTTTTTTTAGTTTGTTTGTTTGTTTTTTGTTTTTTTTTCGAGACAGTGTTTCTCTGTATAGCCCTGGCTGTCCTGGAACTCACTTGTAGACCAGGCTAGCCTCGAACTCAGAAATCCGCCTGCCTCTGCCTCTTCCTCTGCCTCCCAAGTGCTGGGATTAAAGGTGTGCGCCACCATGCCGGGCCTGGTCAGATTTCTTGACAGGAAAGATTGGCTTTCGTGTTTGCTCAGGTGTCTGGTCTCTTTCTCTGGGTGTTCTTTAGTTGTTCTTTAAACGTCGTTTCTCTTTTAGGCTGTAATCTGAAGTTCCCCTGACCTCCTTATGGAGCCTGTGTTCTCCCAGGGAAATACATCTTGTAATGAGGTCAGCCTTAGTTTTACAGTGAAGCCGGTTGACTTCAGTGTGAAATTGGCTCTGTAGAATGTGACTGGGTTGGTTTTTTGTTTATGTATGTGTGTGGGAAGACTCTCTTGGTTACTTCTTAGTTGCAAAAAGGGAGGCTCCCAGTCCTCATCCCACAGCAAGCTGGAGAGATAGACTATGCCTGCTGACCTGAGGGGGTTCTGTGACCCTTTATCAGTTGTAGGACTTGCCACCATTACCACTTTGTCTCTACCCCTGGCAACTTCCAGAGTGAAACAAAATCTTAACTTTGAATCCTCTTCTTCAAATGGGCCTTTGTCTCCTGTCCATTGGAGACAAAGGATCAGAGTTAAAAATAAAAAGTGGATGTGCTGGGCTGGAGAGGTGGCTCAGTGGTTAAGAACACTGACTGCTCTTGCAGAAGACCAGGGTTCAGTTCCCAGCAACCACATGGTGGCTCACAGCCATCTGTAATGGGATCTGATACACTCTTCTGGTGTGTCTGAAGACAACAACAATGTACTTGTATAAATAAAAATATCTTTTTTAAAAATTGGATGTACTTTTTTTTATTTCTTGACCATGGTAATTCTTAGATCAAGGTTTTTCAGTAGGGATACTACTGTCATTTGAAGCATGATAGTTTTTTGTTGGCTAGAGCCTTTTGCTATAGGATGCTTAACAGTATCCTTGGCCTCTACCCAGTAGACGTCATTTGCATACAACTCCAGTTGTGTCTACCAAAAGTTACTTATCTGATTTCCCATTTCTTCCTCATTAACTCTTCCTTAAGAATTGTAGCTGGCTGGGCGGTGGTGGGTGGTGGCGCACACCTTTAATCCCAGCACTTGGGAGGCAGCGGCAGGTGAATTTCTGAGTTCGAGGCCAGCCTTGTCTACAGAGTGAGTTCCAGGACAGCCAGGGCTACACAGAGAAACCCTATCAAAAACAAAAAAAAACAAAACCAAACAAAACAAAAATAAAAGCAAACCTTTTCTAAGAACATATCACCTTCAGTAAACCTACCTCCAGTAACTTAGCCACCACCTGCTTCCTTTTTCTTTTTGTAACATTTTTTATTTTATTTTATTTTATTTTTTTTTTTTTTGAGACAGAGTTTCTCTGTGTAGCCTTGGCTGTCTTGGCACTCACTTTGTAGCCCAGGCTGGCCTCAAACTCAGAAATCTGCCTGCCTCTGCCTCCCAAGTACTGGGATTAAAGGCGTGTGCCACCACTGACCAGCTTTTCTTGTAACATTATTAACCATCATAGTTGTTCTAATCAAAGCTTGTTTATTCACCAATTACCCATATTGTGCCAACATTTTTCTCCTGAGTACTTCTAACCCTCATTTTTCCCTGTGGGCTACGAGTCACACCCTAGTTAGCACCTTTATCTTTGTAGTCTTACCTCATGGTTGACATCAGCATAATTTACTGTATCCATTTTCTGCACAAAGCCCTGGTTTTGAGGATTCAGGAGACCCAGTCATACAAGACTCATGGAAGTACTTGTGGCCCTGTTTGCTTAACACTACTTATTCGTGCTATCATCCCCTAGTTCCAATGAATAGAAACATTGACCTTACCTTTTAAGGCTGGGAAGAAAGCCCAGAAAATCAATAACATTTTCCTTTTTTTGATAGGGATCAAACCAAGGGATTTGTGTGTGTGAGGTGTCTTGGTTTCTTTTACTGTTGGTGTGATAAAATACCCCAACAAAAACAACTTAAGGGAGGAAGTTTATTTGGCTCATGATCCTGAGCTGCAGTTCATTATTATGGGAAAGTTAAGGTAGGAGAGAAGCTTGAAGTAGCTAGTCATATTACATCAAGAACAGGGATAAAGGGGCTGGAGAAGTAGTTCAGCAGTTAAGAGCATTTGCTGTTTTTGCAAAGGACCTGAGTTCAGTTCCCAACACCCATATGAAACCTCATAATTATGCATAACTTGAGTACCAGAGACTTGAAGACCTCCAAGAGAACAGGACATACCGGTGGTGTACAGACATGTGTGCAAGCAAAACATACACATAAAAACAAAAAGAAGACAAAACCAAGAAGGAATGAACGCATGCCGCTGCTCAGCCTGATCACTCAGTCTTAGACAGCCCAGGGTCCTTTGCCTACGGAATGGTCCATACACTGTGACAGGCCCTGACCTTAGTCCAACTGAAGCCATGTTAGAGACACCATTTTAACCTTAGAACCCAGTACACGTACCCCAACACCTGCCAAAATGGAAACAAAGACCTAATAATTCATCTAAGACCTAGTCCACAATTCCAGGATCTGGGAAAGTCCTTAAATATACTAATCTTGTTTGTTTGTTTGTTTGTTTGTTTGTTTTGGCTTACTAATCTTGTTTTTTGTCTTCTGTAGTTTTGCTTTTTACTGATTGTTCTCGCTAATCAAGGTGTTTCAATTAGGATGTGGTTTTTGTACATAAAAGGCAAAAAAAAAAAAAAAAAGTGATCCTGGAGCTGCATGATGCAGGCAAGCTTCCCATGCAGGTGCAGGCCAGCACTACAGACTTTCTATTCAGTTCTCACAGCTTCTGTGTGTTGGGCTGGGAGACAGCTTAGTGGTTAACAGCACTGACTGCTCTTCTAGAGGACCCTGGGTTCTACGCAGAATTCCAATTCCAGGGGATCTGACACTCTTTTCTGATCTTCAAGGGCATCAGGTGCACATGTTACCTAGATATACATGCAGGCACACACCAATACACATAAAATAAGGTTTAAACAAACAGAAGGAAGTCTGTGTGTTTTCTTGGGAAGAACATTCACAACATTCTGGAGGCCTCAGCGAGATGGACGTCCAAATCCAAAAGAGTCATTATCAAGCACCTTTCCTAGACCAGCCCTGTAAATGATGCTGTACAACTGTAGCCATCAATTCAGCAATCCTCCTGTCAGACAGTAACCTCAAAAGAGCCTCTCCACAACTGCCTAGAATGGACTGATATGGTCCAACCCTTCAGACATGACCTAACAGAAGTAGAAGAGATACTGGACACTAATGGGATCAGTTTTGTTTAAGATGGAATCAGGTATCCTGGGGCCACAGTTGTCACCCTGGATAGTATAGTGTGGGTACAGCCCCGTAGCTGAGGGGGAAAAAAAGAGCTGAGCTTCTGGCATTAACCCAGGCACTTTGCTGGAAGAAAGGTAAATCTAGCACTGTATATACAGATATTTGGTATGGATTTGCCACAGCTCATGTCCATGACATGCTTTAAAGGGGATGGGGTGGGTCCTCACCTTTGCCAGAAATCTTGTCCCCATTAGAGGCCATACAGCTGCCAAAAGAGATACCCATTGTCCATTGCGAAGGGCATCAAAAGGGAACAGAGCAGCAGACTTAGTCACTCATAAGGCAACCCTAGAACCAATGGGGCATCTTCAGATCTTGATCACCCTGCCCAAACCAAATTGTTCCAATGCCTAAACTATACACAAAAAGAACCCAATGGACAAAAAAGGAAAATGCTGAGAAGGTTAAAAATAGATGGCTGTTCTTGCTGGACAAACTCCCTACTATTCTGGAAAGACAAATAGTCACCAAACTCCACCAGGCCATCCACATAGGGGCATCCAAACCTGCTGAGTAACTGAGGCCCAGGTATTACAGCCTTCAACTAGACAATCTTGTCAAAAACATTGTGTCCAGATGATCCACTTGTACACATGTGAAACCCAAAGGAGAAAGAAAAAAAAAAGTCCTAGAAGGAGCCCATACCCAAGAAAGCACCCCCGGAGAACATTGAGAGGTAAACTTTACAGAGATAACCCTCACCATTCTACTGGGCAGTGGTGGTGCATGCATTTAATCCCAGCACTCAGGAAGGAGAGGCCGACCTATCTCTGTGAGTTCAAAGGAAGCCTGGTCTACAGAGGTTGTTCTAGGGCAGTCAAGACTACACAGAGAAACTCTATCTTGGAAAAAAAAATTCTTGTGAATAAAGAATTTGTTAGTTTTCACAGATACCTTCTCTGGGTGGGTGGAAGCCTATTCCAAATGGAGACAGCCTCAGTAGTCACTACTCAGTAGACCTCTGGGAGTTAACGCCTTGATTTAGAGTTGTGCTCTCCTCGAAGTCCAACAACAGCCTGGCCTTCACAGCCAAAGTTTCCCCAAATTTGACTAAGGTCCTAAATGGTGACTGAAAACTATATTGCATCTATAGGTTACAGAGCTCAGGATAGGAACAAAGGGTAAGTAGGACCTTTAAATAATATGTCTTTGAAACTGGCAAAAATTTGGCCAACCTCCTACCATTTCCTTTTTTTGGGCCAAATGGACCCAATATCAAGAAGATTTCACCTCACTTATACTTTTATCTTGGAGGCTTTGCTATCTCCTTCCTAAGCTGTTTGTGAAGCAGAAATTACTAACCCCCCCCCTAAGTCCTTACAGACCCTGCAACAAGCCCAGTGGTATCCTCATCAGAGAATTTGAGCCTGCACATAAGTTCCAGACCGGTGACTTTGTGTGGGTAAAGAGGATCTGGATACTAATCCTGGAGCCAACATGGGAAGGCCCTACGGTTCTTACCACTTCTAAAGCAGAGAAAGTTACCAGTGGATACACCATACCCAGCTGAAGGAGTAGTGACAGCTGAGGACAGTGACAGGTTGTCATGAGGTCCTCCAACCACCTATGGATGACAGGGCCTAAAGACTGGACTGTGGTTGTTCTGTCTTGTCTGACTATGGAAAAGGCCCACAACCTTAATAAGCTAAGACCCTGAGTATGAGACTTAAGAAGACTGGAGTGTATAGCTTAATTGTTCCACTGAAACCTAACCTACCTTCTAGGTGGACTTCTGTGAAAAGAAAAAAACATTATGTCTAGAGGCTACTGGGGTTGTGGATCTACTATTGAAAAAAATTTAACTCTGATTGGTCCAGTACTGTATCTCCTCTGCTGGTGCCGAGTTGGATGAGTATCTCTGTACTTTGTGTGTGTGTGTGTGAGTGTGTGTGTGTTGCAAAACAAATTCCTCCAGAGTCACAATTGACCCCTTAATAGTCCTAGAGAGAAAACTGCAATTTTTTTTACCTGTAATTTTGCTAATTTTGTAATCTTGGGCAGTGCAATCCCATATCTATAAAGGTTTGGGCGTGGCAGGAAAGTGAAGGTTATTATTGGAAAACCAACAAAACTTGGGGAATCAACTTATTTACGATCCAACAGAAACTAACTAGCCCATCTTGGTACCCTTGGAACACAGCCTCCCAAGGTCTTAAATTTAAAATTTTCAATTTTTCCAGAAATTCCTCTGGTAACTAGGAGGGTAGAAGTCAGGGAGACAACAAAAGCCAGCCTTTGATGTTTGGGATGATAAAAGGAATGTATCCGTTCCTAAACCATTCTCAACCCAACAGAGATCTGTTCTATGGCTGTGAAGAGACACGGTGACCATGGCAACTCTTATAACAGAAAACTAACTGGGGCTTGCTTACATTCTCAGAGGTTCAGTCCATTATCATCATGGTAGAGAGCATGGTGGCGTATAAGACATGGTACTGGAGAGTAGCTGAGAGTTCTACATCTGGATCCACAGGCGACAGACAGACAGTGGGCCTGGCTTGAACAATTGAAACCCCAAAGCCCACCCTGAGTAACATAGTTCTTCAAGGATACACCTACTGCAACAAGGTCACACCTCCTGATCCCTGTCAAACAGCACCACTCTCTGATGACCAAACATTCACATATATGAACCTATGGAGACCATTCCTATGTAAACCAATGCTAACTATGTCTGGACCCCAAAGCCTCATATATTGGGATTGGAATTCAAACCAAAAGCTCCATTTCCAATCCTGACAACTACAAATGAAATCAACCTGAGCTCACCTGTAGGACTTCTAAGAAAAGGGTCCCTGCTATCAATGTTATCAAGATACCCCCTAGACAGTTTCCCTTAAACAGATTCCTGTAGCCATGTACAGCAGCTTAACCCTGGGAATGCAGTTCAGTGTATTTTCAGGCCCTAGAGACTACCTGGCTTGCTTACACTAAGTTTAACCAATCCTGAAACTTGTAAATTGTTTACACTGATGGAGACCTCACTCCTTCATGTCCTTGTTTATGTTATACTACAAGTATCATCTATAATAATAATTTAAAAAAAAAAGAGCCCAGGGCCCACCGAAATCTAAATTCTGGGTTTACACCTGCACAGCAGCTGTCCCCATTCATTTCCCCATTGGAGGGGGGCAGGCATCTCCAGCTCTGCTGAAGTTAAAACTTTAGCCCTAACTGATAAAAATTTCAAGGGAACTTATTGCTCAAGTAGATGTAGACTTAGGCCACATGAAAATTTCTATTTCCTGTCTGGAAGCCCAGGTAGACCCCTAGTAGAGGTGGTTCTCTGACCCCTAGTAGAGGTGGCTCTCTAGAATCAAACAGGGCTGGATCTCCTCTTCATGGAACAAGGGGGTTTCTCTGTATGACACCGGGAGAAACGTTGGTTCTATGCCAACCAGAAGGCAAGAAACTGAGAACTGGTACCAATCCTTGGTCTCTCAGTCCCCTTGGTTAACTATACTTAACGTCCATTACTGAGCCATTAATCCTTTAACCCAAAAGTACTCAAGAGGAGCATCTTTAGCTCTGGTGTCAAGATTTGTGTGAATGTCTTCAGAACACAGTCAGTTTTTGTTTTACCAAACTGCCTCTAGCTCTCAAGGTCGGGGGTTATAATTGCACACCACTGTACCCAGTGAAGAAAAATAAATTTCCTTTTTGGTTGCATATAGGGATTAGGGGTATGGTTTAGTCGGTAAACTGCTTCTGTGCAACCATGATGATCTGGGCTTCAATCCTCAGGACCCATACATAAAGCCAGGCACAAAACCATAGACACCACAACCCTAGCCCCGGGAGGAAGGAAGGAGAGGGTCTCACGGCCTTCCCGGCCAGTCTGGCAAGCTCCATGTCTAGTGAAAGACCCTGACTCAAAAACAAGATGAAGGAGCTGGAGATGTGGCTTGGAGGTTAAGACTGGGCACTGCTCTTGCATATACATCGGGTGGTTCAAACTGCCTTTAACACAAGCTCTGGGAGAGCCAGTGCCCCCTTTGGACCCCACAGGCACCAGTTACTTGCACATAACCCCACCTCATATACACATAGTTGAAAGTAGTAAAAAGAAGACTTTAAAAAAATGTGGAGTAATAAACCCAGCACTTGGGAGGCAGAGGCAGACAGATTTCTGAGTTCGAGGCCAGCCTGGTCTACAGTGTGAGTTCCAAGATAGCCAGGACTATACAGAGAAACCCTGTCTTGAAAAAAAAAAAAAAAAAAAAAAAGTAGAGTAAAACTGAGGAAGATATCCAACAGTCCTGGTACTCTGTACATGCATAAGTGGGGAAGTTGCACCTACACACACACACACACACACACACACACACACACACACACACACACACCATAAAGTTTTAAAATGTGCATCTAAAGTATTATATGAGGTATGTAAACACTAAAGAATTTGGTGTCTAGAAGAAAAAGCAATCTTCCAGAATTCATTTCCTGTGAATACCAAGAACATATTGCATCCTTTCTTTTTTCCTTTAATGATTTTTTATTATTATTTTATGTGTCAGTCTGTGTGTCTGAATGTGGCTGTATGTACTGAGTGCTGGTGCGTGGGAGGCCAGAAATGGTGTTAGCCACCTGATGTGTGCTGGGAACTGAACTGAAGAGCAGCAAGTATTCCTTCTCAACCACTGAACCATCTTTCCAGCCCCATACTCTGACACAAGATCTCAACTATATAGCTCTGGCCTGCCTGGAACTCACTTTGTAGACTGGCCTTGAACTTCAGAGCTCTGCTTGCCTCTGCCTCTTAGTGCTAGGACTAGAGGTGTACACTTTCACACCCAGCCCCAGTACTGTTTTTTACATTTAAAATTTGTCTTAGGTTTTTAATTTTTTTTTTTTTTTTTTTTTTTGAGACAGGGTAGCCCTAGCTATCTCTGTGTAGCCCTAGCTGTCCTGGAATTCACTCTGTAGACCAGGCTGGCATGTGCCACCACTGTCCAGCATGCTTTAAATATTTAATGACAAAGTTTTCCCTTCCCTTCTCTCCCTCCAGTTTTCTCCATGCACCCATTCTGTCAGTGTCATTCCTGAGGTCGGCATCAGTGGCCTGTTTCCTGAGGGTGTGTGTAGATAGACCACCTGCTCAGTCCATGTTACCTTTATGTGTAGGATTCAGGGCTTGTCACTTAGGTAACAAATGTAGGGCCTCTTCTCTGAGGAAAACTATTTCTTCTGCTCTCAGCACTCCTCAGTTGCCAGTCAAAGGCTGAGGCTTCATGAGAGCGCCCACTTCAATTGGTGATTCAGGTCCAGTTTACGCAGCCACGCTGAAGAGACTTCATGGATCTAACTGCTGACATTTCTAGATGAAATCTCACAGCAAACTTCCTGTTCCTCTGGCCCTTACAATTTTCCTGCCCCTTCTTCCACTATGACCCTAGATAGAGCCTTAGGTGGCAGATTTGTGGCATCCATCAGTTGAGACTGAGCCCTATTTCATCTTTGAAGGAAAAGAAGACACAATTGATAGCCCACATTTCTTTTTTTGTTTTGTTTTTTGTTTTTTTTTTTTTGTTTTTTTTTTTTGTTTTTGTTTTTGAGACAGGGTTTCTCTGTGTAGCCCTGGCTGTCCTGGAACTCACTCTGTAGACCAGGCTGGCCTCGAACTCAGAAATACGCCTGCCTCTGCCTCCCGAGTGCTGGGATCAAAGGCATGCGCCATCACGCCCAGCAATAGCCCACATTTCTGAAGTTGAGTTTGTTTTTTCCATGTCTGAGAACAATTTCAATCGAGAACAGCTCAAGTCCCTGTCCCTTTTGGAGTCTTGTAAAGTTGAAAGTTGACATTTCAAAAGTCCCCGAGGTACCAAGAGGTAGGGCCTCCCAACCCCAACTCCAGTAAGATTCTGAACAACAGACACAATTGCTCATGGATGTGTATTTTAATAAAAATAATTCTGTCAAAATACAACAGGAATCTTTTCATCTCAAGTACAATTTACTAGGATGTTTGTGTTGGAATTCTGTCAACCCTCTCACACCACAAGTTTCATGCTAATGCCGAATATCAACTTGCAAGGACAAAGGCAGAGCCAGTGTGCACACTGTGGAGGATGCCAGTTTCAGCTGTAGTTGATAATGGAGGGAACCGATGCAAAGAGGTGGGCACTGGGACAGCCAGAAGCCACCATCTGGCCACAGGTCCAAATGCCTGTGATTGGTGGTGAAGTAGGGCTTTGCTGTCCAGCTGCCGAATGACATGCATACCTGAGTTGTGAGCAACCAAAGGAACGTTCAGCCCCAACAGTCCTCTGCCTCATCTTTGTGCTTAAGGACTGGGAAGGTGCTGGGTAGCCAGGCAGTCCTTACTTCTTTAGTTTGTGATGTTCTGCACCCAGTCTGCACCTAGCCACAGACCCTCAGAGGAAGGGATTGGGGGAGAGGGACTCTGAGTCATCCGCCAACTTGGCCCTTGCTCTGCAAGGAGCTGCCATCTGTGCCTCCTAGGGAAAGTGAGCTAGGAAATGCTGCTACCTCAGGACTGGACAAACCCAACCCGGCCAGGTCCTCCTTTTGCACACCAGGGTCAGGTCCAGCTCTTTGCTAAGTTGCTTCCAGGAACTGCTCCTCACTCCAGATTCCTGGAAATGGGCTAGTGGAATTGGGGGTGCATACAGGTCTCCTCTGGCAGCAGGACTGGACTAATTACTGGCTCCAGCAGCTTGATTTTGGCCCTCCCCACAGCTTGTGGAACAAAGGCTTATGTCCCCAAAGTGAGCTGTCCAACTAGGACAGAAAGCCTCTCTGGAGAGGAACAGAGTAAACAACTTGGACTCAGCTGAAACAGTGAGATAAGGCACAGAATTAAATGGGGAGGTGGCCATGGGTACTGAGTGTGAGCCAGGTGGACATACAATCCCGTGCAGCACACAGCAGTCCCAAGCCGTCCAAGGCCCTCTCAGCCACTCCGCAATCCACGTCTCAGCACCCATCCCTACCCGTCACACCACGAAAGGTGCCAGCTGCTCAGGCACTGCTGAACTCACGCCAACCTAACCCCTTACAAAGCTCATTTGCCATTTTGCTTTAGGTCACGACAGGACTTGTCTAACCCACAGGAGTAGTTAGTCCTGGTTCTGCCACTATTTGCTGTGTGGCTTTGGTCAAATCACTTAATTTCCTGGACCTGTTTCTTTCACTGTAAAAGGAGAGGACTGGTGGAGAGGTTCTCTAAGTTCCACTGCTCTGCAAATGCCTCTGGTTTTCATTTCCAAATGTAAGGCCCATCCATTGTTAACAGCCTGATATTTCCAACCTGAGCTTGGAGCTTGGGTGTCCCAGCCTTGGACAGGATGAAATTTCCTTTACATAGGACAAGACCTCCTGAGGAGCTGTAAACTAAGGCCCTGACAGGAACCAGGAAAACATAGTAGCCTGTAGGATTAGACCCTAAAGCAAAATTTTGGAGGATCTCAGTCAAGGCCCTACTTCCTCACTGACAGATGGTCTAATTCAATTTTGTCCAGCTGTGGGCCTTGTGAGGACTGGTGGGCACAGAACATCTCGAGCTCTGCCATTGATTTCTGTGTCCACCAGCAGAACAAAAGCTTCCCCTGCCCAGATGCACTTGGAGACTGGAAACTCACTTGTGGCTTTGCCACAGTTGACCCTAATCTTTGCAGAGGTTGCCTAGGCTTTTCACTCACCCTGTGAAGCAGGTAAAATCCTGGCCCTCCTAGGTGTCCTCTGTATAGACCCTCCTCTTCCTTGGTAGACAGTCCCCTCCACAGATGGCCTACTCATGTCCTGGCAGCATCTCAGCCCTGGGATAGTGGGTTTTGTTGTTGCTGTTGTCCCGCCAGCTGTGAGGATCCTGTGAAACAGCTGGTGGGACATATGTAAGGCCCATGGAGTCCCCCCTTCCTAAGAGTCGCTGGGGCCACGCTGTAGGGAGCAGCCTTCCTTAAGCTGTAGGGAAATCCGGATCAGGAAGTCAAGGGTTCCATCCACTCTGGGACCAGTGATCCAAGAATCAGTCTCCATGAGGTACCAACTTCTCCACAGAAAGCATCAATCCCATCAGGGTTGGGCAGTGATGGTGAAGACTCTGGCAGGAAGAAAAGAGCCCTGTCCTTAAGGGCCTCTGTCTTGGGAATGGCTTCCTCTTGGCAGCCTGGCACACAGCAGCTCTTGGGATGAAGGCAGGTAGTTTCCAGGCAATCAACTGAGAGTAATGAATTATTTGGCCATCTTAACAAGGGAAGGCAGGCATTGAGATGGGAGAGAGGGGCAAGGCAGGCAGTGAGAGGCAGGGTAGAGTGGTAGACAGCATGCTGGCTACGGACCCTGTGTTCCCTTGCTTTGCTGTGTGCCCCTGGCCCACCTCACTTCCCTGAATCCCTGAACCTGCAGTTCTTTTGTTTACCTATAGGGGGCCTAGAGACCCACACCTCTTGGGATGCTGCAAAACAGCTTAGTCTGACCTTGCCCACCAAACAGCCTTCCCCAAAACCCATATTTCCTGGGCAGCAGCTGAACCTGAGGCTCAACAAAAGGGGAGCCTAAAATAAACAAATCACTTGATTGAAGTGACAAGAGATGATTCTTTTTTAATGAGTTGGACTCAAATAAAAACACATGGTGTCTGGACAGCCTCACCCAAGAGGTGCTGGACCACTAGTGCTACGATAAATACTGTGACTTTTTTTTTAATATATATTTATATATATATATATATATAATCTCATTTGTTTGTTTTTTTACTTATGAAAATAATAAGCTATCATCAACCTGGATAGGCTTCATTACTAAGTTAGCAGACACCAGCTCAGCACAAACTCTCCCGAGATAAACACTGGTGGCTCAGTCAGGAGGAAAAAAAAGTTAAAAAAAAAAAACACAAGATCAAAAACAAAAAAAAACCAACCTCTCCTCAAAACAAAATCTCCTTTAAAGGAGAAGCTACCACATGAGTAACCAGCCAATACTGAGTCACAGGTCGCTGCACGTGGAAGGGGACAGGGAGGAGAGGACAAGGGAGGGAGGGAGGAAGGGAAGGAGAAAAGGAGGATGGACCGGCCAGGTAGGAAGAGTGAACTCTGCCCATGGCTTCCAGGTCTCTGTACCAGATGCCTACGGAGGACAGGGCTGCTCCAGCCCTAGGGCTGAAGGAGGGCCAGCCAGAGCCAGCCAGGAAGGTCTGCTAGTGCAAGTAGTCATCGACTCTGGCAAAGGAGCAAGATCCCAGGCCTGCTCGGGCCATGAGCCGTAGACATTCAGATGCCTGGCCCAGGGCGAGCATCAAAGGAGGCTGCTTTGGCAGGTTCTGAGACTCTGTGGAAGAGATAACAAGGTATGGTCAGTACCTAGCCAAGGACTTGGGCACAGGTCAAAATTCCTAACGATGGAGGGTGGAGTTAAAACTATGGGCAGGACTCTGGGAAGAGTGTCAATGTTTGAGTGTCCTAGCCACCAGGCCACCAGGCTGTGGGCCTGCTTTCATGATGGGAAAACCTGAGGACCTTGGCCTCCTCTAGAGCAAGGAAGCTGACCTGGTACGTGGCATGTGGCATTGAACTAGCAGCCAATGACCTCAGCTGGGCAAAGGGAGGCTGGGGTTGGGATTAGTCCTAAAAGCCCAGGAGCCTCTGAAGGGTCTACGGCGACATTCACACCCATGGTTAGCTTTTACCTTTATTAGATGCACTCACCTAAAATGGCGCTGTTGAGAGCAGCACACACGGGCTCTCTCTGGATGGGATCAAGCTGATGACCTACTGGGCAGCTCCAGGGGTCTGAGTATGCTAGTAGGCTAAAGGCATCCTAAAGGACAGAGCACCCGTGAGGGGAATATAGCACACTATACACAGTTCTATAGCCTCAGAGGACAGAACACGGCATGGGACCCAGTAGAGCTCAGTATCCCTGGGCTATACAGCGAGACACCCCACATTCCACTGCAGACATGACTAGAGCCCATTCTGGCCTACTCCTACTACCCTTAGATGTTCCCAGAGCCCGGCATCAAATGGGGACAGCGCTGTGCGAGCCTGCTTATCCTGTACCTGCAGCATCTCCGTGTGGGCCAAGTTCTTGCCGTACTCCCGGCCCAGCTGCTCGCTCAATGCCTGCAGCTCTCGGCCAAACAGGATGATCCTTTCTGTGGCAGCCTGGTTGCCCCCGCAGAGCTGCCTCCGTGGATGCCCGTCGTCTGCACACAGAGGCCAGCAGAAAACACGTTAGAGGGCAAATGAAGAGGGAAGGACAACAAGGACCCCATTAAGCTACAGCTTCTGAAAGGCAGGCAAGCTAGGAGAGCAGGTGGAGAAGCCTACATCTACCTGGAATATAGACCAGGGGTAAGACTTGGAAACTTCCCTCCTCCCACCCTACACAAATGCACGGTGCTAATGAGATCCACATTCTTGAACTCTCTTTAGCCATGAAGGATTCTAGTCTTGGCAGCAGGAATGGACCTTCCTACACAGTGGAATCCACCTTAAGGATGCCATCCAGAAGTGACCAAGAACGTGGCAGACTTAGTGAAACGAAAGTTTCTCAAGCTGCCAGAACCTCCGAGGAAGTGGCACTAGGACTGTGTGCTGCCCTCTCAAGGAGCACAGGAGCTGAGTGATCCTAAGGACCAGCACTTACCCATGCTGGACTCATCTGTCTGCAGGTCGTCATGCTTATAGGCCCCATTGACGATGCGCGTGGAGACGCTTTCCAGCACACCATTGGGATAGTGCTCTGCCTCCATCTCCATCTCGCTATCACTGTGGAGCAGGGTTGAGACAGGAGTTGGGCCTCCTTGAGGTTTTGTTGACCATTGCTTCAGGTAAACTGAAGGCGTTTACCTGAGAGACCATAACGGGTCCTATAATGGCATCAAACTCAAGGTCTGCCAGGAACATGAAAGAACAGCCCAAGCTTTCTAGGAGTCAACACTTAGCCCTACTGTGGTTATCTCTGGGTGCCTGTCACGTGATCCCATTCTTGTCTCAAGGCTGTCCTGTGACTCTCTCCTCACTGGCTCTCCTCTGAGGTAATACATATCTTCAATGTATCCCTCTCATCCCTACCAACCAAACTGATTGGGTATCTCTGTGGCCTTGGCTGGGACCCAAACCAAGGTCAGCTTCTAGGCATGCCTAGGACCTGCTGAATGCTCTCTGGAGCTGAGTCTACAGGCCAGTTCACATGGATGTCCATGAGCCTGATCCCTAGAGGTTCTAACAGGCCCAGCCTCCAGAAGGAGGCCCTGTGTAGGCAGGCCATCATGTTCAAGTCTGGCAGGGCTGCAACTCCAGACAAAACCAGAGCCAAGACAATTGGCAGCTACATCTTGAGTAGGGACAAAAGCCAGAACCAAGTGTCCAGCCTGACCCGTCAGCAGGTTCCAGTCCAGCCACAGACCTACAACAGAGGTGAGGGTAAAGGGCAGAAGGCAGCATTTAAAAGAGCAGGGCAGGTCCAGCGGGCACAGAACAGAAGCAGAGTGCAGGGAGAGGAGCAAGACAGGCACCTGGTCTCCTGGTTACTGGTACTGCTGTGGGGCTGGGACTTGGTAGAGTCTGTTGAGTTGGACTCGGAGTAATTGACGGAGGACGGGGAAGAGGAGGACGAGGAGGATGAGGACGAGGAGGAGGAGCTGGGTGCGGGGTATTTACTGTGGTTCTGTTTGTTCTTGGTGGATGCGACGCCATTGCTGCAGCTGGGACTGTCTGCTCCTAAGAGGCCAGGAGGGTCAGAGAACGGAGGTCAGAAGTGGATTGCTTGTGTGGTCCCTTTCCCTTCCACCCAACCTAGTTGCCAGTTCTAAGCCCACCAAAAGGAAAGGCATGTGGGATGGCCTCTCTTCCCCACACCAGCTCTTCCCAGCACACTCTGGAGAATGGCTGACCTGTGTTGTGTATATGGGAACTACTGGGGCCATGTCGGGGGCTGAGGCTGGGGGAGCCAGGGTAGCTGTCCTGGGACTTGGGGCTTCGGGAACTCAGGCTGCGGACCTCACTGTCAGTGCCGTTCACCATCTCCACGAACTGTCGACACCTGTGAAGGGAGCAGAGCACTGATGCTCTGGCCTGGGACCACACTATGGGCTCTGGGTGCAAGCTGAGGGCCAGGCTCGGAACCGTAAACCTGACTTACTTGAGCATGAAGAGCAGGTTGGGATTATGTTCCAGCAGCCCAGGGTAGAAGCGCTGGGTTGTCTCAATGGCTTCACCCACCCGGCCTTCCAGCACCAGCTTCTGGATTTCTGTAGAGAAACACATGTCTCTGAGTGAGAGCTGAGACTGCCTACATATCCCTGGCCCCAAGCCTAGATTGTGGCCAGAGAGAAGTCAGGTGGGCTGGCTCTTGGCACCCTGCTAGTTGGAGAAGCTCACAGAAAAGGCTGAAAGAATATGGTTGTTTAGGACCATGGCAGAGGCTAGTTTAGAATATGAGGGAGAAGAGGTGGACTACCTCACACCAGCATCTCTAACGATGGCATTTCTCTGGCCATCAGCATCTTGCTATTGCCTTCTCGCTCTTGTCCTACAGCCTGGTGCCTCCTGTTGTGATTCTAGGCCTGAGGCTCTCTCATCTGTAGATCCCAAGTCAAGAATAGAATACTGTTCCTTCTATCTGGCTGACCACAGCTTGTTTAGGAAGACACAGACACATGCACAGACACAGACACAGAGATGATGGGCTCAGAGAAACAAAGGCAGGCATTCAGACACATTTACATGCACATATCCAGTCACCTACATTGCCCTCTCCTCCTCTTAACCGTGTGGGTTCTATTCTCTATCCCACCCTCCTTCCATTAAAATGTTTCAAACGCAAGGAATACTAGGAGACTGCCTTTGGTCAAGAGAGAATTGGTTATCTGCAAAGGGTAGGACAAGAGGTAGGAGCAGGGAGCTAGCATGGCAACAGTCACAGAGCATTGCTTCACCCTGTTCAGACAGGAGTCGTCCTCTCTCTGGCTACAAACAGGCAGAATGGTTGAACCTCAGGACACAATGGCAAAGGCAGAGCAGTGTGCAGCACAAACAAAAACTCCTTTTGGGGATCATGAATAGGAGGCCAAGTAGAATTTAGGATTCAGGGAACAGGGAGAGGAAACAAACAGGGAGGAACAGGACTCTGCCATGACAGGACCAGGCCTATACTTGATTTCCAAAGTGTGTTAGGGAGGCTGCTCTGAGACCTTCTGAGGCCACTGGTTGCCCTTGTGTCAGTTTTATCTGTTTTTTTTTTTTTTTTTTTTCGGTTTTTTTTGAGACAGGGTTTCTCTGTATAGCCCTGGCTGTCCTGGAACTCGCTCTGTAGACCAGGCTGGTCTTGAACTCAGAAATCCACCTGCCTCTGCCTCTGCCTCCAAGTGCTGGGATTACAGGTGTACGCCACCACTGCCCGGCCAGTTTTATCTTGAATGAAGGATAGGAGCAGGGACTGGAGCCAGCAAGTTGGTCTCCAGGATAGTACAGATATGGTGAGGCTGTACTCTTGACAGACTAACCAGAAATGAGCTACAGAGTCAGGGACAGGTAAAAGGCATGAGGAGAGAAAAATTAACCTTACTTTGTCTGTTCTTTATGGATGCCTGCTCTTCCTGAATCGGGGTTTCAGTCATTCGGGCAAAAGCTGTGGCTGTGGAACAATACCCATGATGCACCAGGTAAGACGAGACCATGCTAGAAAAAAAGAAGAGCTCAAGGTAACACTCAGACCCACATTTCTCACGGAGCACTGGAGGGGACAGACTACATGTGTCCCCAAGAGGTCACCCTACACATACCTTGGAATGATCTGGAAGGGGTAAAGAAAATAAGAACTTCCCTCTGTACCCCCAGGTCATAGGAGTGGCTACGGTTCTGAGATATGTTGCCCTCAAGCTCATAAAGATGGCTGACTCCTGAAAGACTGCGATAAGCCCAGCTCTAGTCACTGAGCTTACCCACGGCTACCTAAAAGGGCAACTAGCCAGTCAATGTTGGCAGCTGCCAGGATACAGAGGATGCCTGACACAGCCACACTTGACAGAACTATTAAACTTAAGCGAATGGTCAGAAGCACAGGGTGGTACTCTGGGGCTATCTGTACTAGTTAGAAATACCTGTGTCCCCAGTGAGCCTGCCATTTGCTATAACACTGGCTCTAGAGTTGTGGTTCTCTACACATCGGTCACAACCCCTTTGGGGGCTACCTATCAGATAAGCTGCATATCAGATATTTACATTATGATTTGTAACATTAGCAAAACCATAGTTTGAAGTAGCAAGGAATAATCTTATGGTTGAGGGTCAGCACAACATGAGGAACGTGTTAAAGGACCACAGCATTAGGAAGACGGAGAACCACTGCTCTAGGGGAATAGGAGGAATATGGGTCAAATTAACTTTACAATATACCATGCATCAAAGGTGCAAGAATTCAAGATAACAGGCTGATTTTGCTAGGGAGAGACAGGCACCTCACGGTTAATAGGAGCACAGTCTTTGTGGAAGGGCATAACATACAACAATTTAACCCCACTAAAGCTGGCTGAGCAATGCCATATGTACGTGTGCACATGTGTTCATGTACATGCACGTGTACAAAGATGAGCTCTTCTGACCTGTGTGGACAGATATGGTGAGAATGTTCTAAGGCTGTACACCTGTGGCTGGCTGGCTTCCTATGTTTTAAGGGATAAGTGCGGTGGTATAAACAGCAAATGTAACCTTTTATTATACAATACACTCTTTTAAAAATCTGTCCACTCCTTTGTTATCTTGGTGTCAGTTTTTCAATAAAGTTTTAATTTGAGACAAAAATATTATACTCTTGAAGAGTAACTGTAACTATTATTATCATAAACAGAAGAACAATGTATTTTGGAAAAAAATGGTTTAGATGAGCCCATATGAACATTGATAACTCTAAACTGTATTTTCTTGGGGCTAGAGAGATGGCTCAGCGGTTTAATAGCAATTGGTGTTCTTGCAGAGGACCTGGATTTGGTTCCCAGCACTCATATGGTGGCTCATAGCCCATTTGTTACTTCAGTGCCAGGAGATCAGATGCCCTCTCCTGGTCTCCACAAGTACCAGGCACACACACAGTACACATACATACCTACCTACAGGTAAAACACTAATACATAGGTAAGAAAAATTAGTAAGTTCCTAACAGAATAAGCATAGCTTAAATTAAGAACACTACTTTGGAGGAGACCAAAGTAAACTTTAAGCCCTTCTTATTTCCTTATTGTTTCATATAGTAGAGTGTTTGCCTGCATGTAAGCATACATACTGTGAGTATAGCTGGTGCCTGCAGAGTACAAAAGAGAATGTTGTATTCTCTGGAACCCATCGAAAGCTGTCATGTGGATTCTGGGAACCAACCCTGGTTCTCTACAGGAGCAGCAAGTGCTCTTAACTGCTGAGCCACATCTCTAGTCCCAGAAAGTAAAAAAAAAAAAAAAAAAAAAATATATATATATATATATGTATATATATATTTCTTTATTATGAAAGTGTTATCTATGCCAGTAAAAGAAACAAGGGTTGGGGATTCAGGGAAGCAGTACTGTGGCTGCCCAGCATGTGCAAATATCTGTGTTCTATTGCTATCACAGAGAGGGGAGGAGAAGGGGAGGGAAGTGGGGAGGAAGATGATAATACCCGAGTCTCACCAGGGGAAGCCAGCCAGACATGAAGCTTGTGACAAGTCTATCTCCAAGATAACCCAACCACTTCCAATATTTATAAAATTATGTGAAATAACAGGACACAATTATACGCAGGTTTTAGCAAATACTGCATAAGACACATACAGGCACATGGATACATACATATAAACAAAAAACTTCCATGTGTTGAGCCCAGACCCTGAAAGTAACTCCACCTCTTCCCCAGCCCAACCAGAAAGTATACTGTGGGAAATGGCATTGCTGTGGCCCTCAAGGAAGCAATTCTCACCTGCTAGGCTGGGAACCAGAGGTGGTCCTGCTGGTCTTCCCAACAAGGGTCTTGCTATCTGTACCTCAACCCTTCCTCAAGGCTGCTTTAGTATCCATCCCTCAAGAAAGGAAGGCTGAATACTGGGGCTATGATTCAGTGATAGTCTTTTCCTAGCATATGTAAAGCCCTGAGTTCAAAAGAAAGATAAAGTCAATGGAGGAGAAGGGAGGAGCTGGGGTGGGGACTGAGACTGACGGAGACTGACTGGGAACCCAGTGTACATTGCACTCCTACTCCTGGCCCCTCGTGCCTTTGCAGAACAATGGTCAGGGTTAGCAGAAGCCAGACCCTTCTCTACTCTTGGAAGCCAAGCTAACACCTACCTTCTAACAGGTGGGTGAGTAAGAGTCACTGCTTCAGCCAGGTATGAGGTTGGCTAGAGAAATAAAGACCCAAACTTGCCCTCCTGTTGGGAGTCTCAGCAACACTGGCTTCCAAGACAATTTAGAGATTAACTAACCAAGGAGCACGCTAGCTGGATACTGACTCTATAAAGTGACCTCAAGCCAAAGCCTTGCAATGTGAATTATTATAATTATTATTTTTATTAATGGCTTTTTGAGACAGGGTTTTTCTATGTAGTAATCCTGGCTATCCTAGAACTTTCTCTGAAGACCAGGCTAGTGTCAAACTCAGAGAACACCTGCCACTGCGCCTGACTGCTGGGAATAAAGGCCTGTGCCATCACGTTTGGCAGCAATATGGATTTTTCTAGCAGAAAAAAAGTGTCCACAGAAGAATAAAACATAGTAGTTCTAGAACTTCTACAGAACCCTGGGAAGGAACACAGCTCTGCTGGTGATTTTTCAAAACGAGTTATTTCCTTTTGTTGTTGGTGGTGGTATTTTTAAAGACAAGGCCCTGACTGTTCTGGAACTTACTATTGTAGATGAGGCTGGCCTTAATCTCACAGATACCTGCCTGCCTCTGCTTCCCAAGTGCTGGGATTAAAGGTGTGCACCACCACGCCTAGCCTGTGCTGGTGATCTTACAAACAGAAGTCTTGTGAGCTGGCTGAGGGGAAGGTTTTTTTTAATTGTTATTATTTTGAGTTATATGTATGTATGCAGTCCCCTATGTGGGTTGGTACATGTGAGAGCACGTGCCGCGAGAGGCCAGCGATGTCAGAGCCTCTGGAGCTGGAGTTACAAGTGGTTGTGAGCCACCTGACATGGGTGCCAGGAACTGAACGCAGGTCTTCGGCAGGAGCACTATGTGTTTTTAACTGCTGAGCCATTTCTCAAGCGGCAGGCAAGGTTTAGCCAGGAGCAGCTCCAAAGCACAAAGAGTGATGTGCACTGGTGAGAGGGGAGCATCAGCAGCTGAGTCCGCTCCAGTGCCCCAGGGGCATGCCCACCACTGCAACTGTCAGCAGGGCCGGAGTACTGAGCAGGTCTACAGTACCATGGGGCCTGGGGGACAGGAGGGGGGGGGGAACACTCACTTCTGCAGCACCGCCTGCCACTCGCCAAGCCGGGCACTTATGGGAAAGCCGTGCACAGTGCCCTGGACTTTGGCACGCCACTCCCGCATATAGTCCTCAATGTCGAACAGGAAGGGCTGCTGCCCAAAGTTGGCATCCACAATCTCCCCAGGTGTCTGTAGGCCGACAGTGGGGTAGAGGTTGGCCTGAGGAGAAGAATGAGTATCAGTCAGGACCCTGCGGGCAGCAGGGCTTCTCTTCACTTCCATGGCTCTTGCCAGCCAACACTAGGACTGGAAGAGACTTGCACGGCAGGAGCAGTAGGGACCAATCATTTAGTCTACCTCACTAGCAGAAAATTATACTCAAAAGCCTGGGGGAGAACAAAAAGAAAAGCAAGTAAGGCCCCACATGGAAAGCCGCCTCTGTTCTGCATCAAAGGCCACTGTGTCCCCAAGGCCTGGGAACCCCTTATAGAACTCAGCCAAGGTACACAGGAGCAGACAGGGCTGTATGCCCCTACATGTGCACTAATAAAAATGTGCTATGTGGTCATTTACAACTTCTGGGAAGAGATGCAGGGCCAAGGATCCCTCGGCTACCAGGAGGTACATGAGGAAATGGGGTGACACATGGGAGGAGGAACACTGCAGAGCAGGCAAAGATTTGGTGAGTTGCTTCCGGAGCTGGTAATGGAGAGGCTGCCTCTTCCTGTGAGAGGTTTACTCAGCAGTGACACTTATGCAATAGCCGTGTCCATTTCCCACGACCAACTTTAGTGAGGCCATCCCTCATTCAGTTGCTCCCATGCCACCACCCAAATCTTCACCTACCTCCTCCACGTGCCACTAAACACCACTTTTTTCCAGGAACCCCAATCCATTCTTTTGTTTTTGTTTTTTTCGAAACAGGGTTTCTCTGGTATAGCCCTGGCTGTCCTGGAACTAACACTGTAGACCAGGCTGGCCTCAAACTCAGAGATCCGCCTGCCTCTGCCCCCCCGCCCCCCGAGTGCTGGGATCAAAGGCGTGAAAAAAGGTCTCACGTAGCCTTTGTGTGTATGTAGTTGAAGGTCATCTTGAACTGACCTTGCTGCCTCCACCTCCCAAGAGCTAGGATTACAGGTGTGCACTACCACCCTTGGCTCCCTGGCACCCTCTTCACCGTCTGCTCTTCAGGCAATAGGTCATTCATAAGTACCACACACGGTTTTGAGCACATGGGTTTCAGCCCACCACTAGATCAAAACCTACACACTCTGCTTCCTTTCTTTTTCTCCCATCTCCCATACCACTGGCAAAGCCCAGGGACACTTCCCAATCTTTCCAGCACTTGACAGCACACTGCCCACACTCACGTCAGCTCATTTCACGTCATGTCTCCATACCTAGATGCTTCCCCAGCCAGAGTCAGAATTCTTCTGAGTCTGCTCCCTTTGCCTAGGACAACAGCCCCTTTCTGGGGGTTCCAGGTATGAAGGAAGGATTCTGATACGTAGACAGGAAGTTCAAACATGACTGTGGGAACTACAGTTGAGATTCAGAGGCCCCGCTGGGTGTGGAGGTGCACACCTTTAATCCCAGCACTTGGGAGGCAGAGGCAGGCGGATCTCTAAGTTCGAGGCCAGCCTGGTCTACAGAGTGAGTTCCAGCACAGCCAAGGCTACACAGAGAAACCCTGTCTCGGAAAAAAACAAAAACAAAAACCAACAACCAAAAAGGTTCTGAGACCCCTCAAATCACAAATATACTTCCTGGGGCATGGTCGGATACCCAGGATCCTAAAACAGCCACCAAAGTCAGCAAACTTCTCCTTTTCAGAACCAGGGCAAATAGACCCATGCCAGGCTCCCAGCATTTTGGGTGAAGGCTCTGTATGTGACAATGCCTATACCACTCAGTAAAGTAATGGGATAGAGAAGATGGGGATGAATCCCAGACTAAGCTGACAGAGAACTCCATCCTTTTCTAAGAAAAGCCTACAAAACTCATATCCCAGTGTCAGGAAACCCTGAATAGTAGCATTCTAGGTTTCCAGAGGTGATGACTTTCCTCAGAGATCTGATGGGCATATATAAGGACCAGATTTCTGATTGTTCAGATGGTTCAGGAGCAATCCCTACATGTCGCACCCAGTCTACTGGCTGTATTTGCAGACATCTCATTCAGATCAGCCTGTCCCATGGAGTTACCCTCTTCCACCACAACCCCCTTACCCCCACCCACAACTCTGCCTTAGAAAATGCCACAAATTTCTGTCACCTGCTAAGAGACGTGGAGGAGGACCAGGCCTTGCTGCTGAAGAGAGGACGGCCAGCAGGTAACCCTTACTGACACCCTCAAGCTGGTAGCACATCACACATCCCTGCTTGGGGAAAGGGCCAGACTCCACACCCTGCACTTGCAGGTACCATCATCCTCCCCGGCAGCCCTCAACAGCCCAGGAGGAGGAGGACCCATTACTGTAGTACTCACCGGGAGATCTGTGAAGGCGATACCTGTGGGGAGGAAAGGACAGTCATCAGCCATAAGATAGGGATGGCCCCTTGGCCTCCAGTGGTCTGTGAACTCAAGGTGCGGGTGGTGGTCAAGCATAGACAAGGGTACTAGGGACTGGTAGTTTTAGGCCTGGGCCTTCATCTTGTTGGACAATCTAATCAGAAGAAAAACCAGGACCTTAGGTAATCAATTAATTGGCTACAGTTTTTCTACCTTTTCAAAGAATAACTGCTAAAAAGAACTAAACCAAGTGATTTTTCTCCTAGGCTGGCAAATTCAAGCCTCTTGATATGTAACATGCCTGCACAGACATCTACTATGAGCTCTCACCCTATCATCTATTACCTGATACACCTGATGTCACTTCCTTAGAGCAGGCACTGTGCTCATTCTCCCAGTTACAGATAAAGACAAGACCCACAGAGGCTACAGGGGCTGCCTTTGTCACCGAGACGCTGGCAGTGGTAGTTCTGCACAGGCCTAGTTCAGCACGCCAAGCTGACAGATTAATGTTTCCCATCTTCAGACCCCAAAAGTTCCAAGTTCTCAGAAGTTTCTTATTATCCAAGATCTGGCTGACAGTAGCCTATGCATCCCCAAACCCTCCTGTTAGGAGTGGGGAATGCATCTCTAGTCTTCAGATTTGAGCTGCAGTAAGGGTGGAGGTCGTGCAACACCAAACATACAAGTAGACCTGAGTAATGTCCACAGGAGTGGGGGGCATCAGAATGTGGGAACGCCTCAGCTTCTGCATTAGGGGTATACAAAGTACGGACTCCCTGAAGCTCCCAAAGGACTTCCTGAACCCTCCCCTGGCAGGAAAGAGAACTTAGCAATGCAGCACAGAGGAAGTCTGAGCACAGCCTGACAAAGTGTGCGCTATTCCTCACGCTGGCTCACAGACTAACAGCCAAGGTGAAGGCAGATGACACAGCCTTTGCTAGGTCTACGTACAAGTTGGCTACTCTACTCTTCCAGGAGTGAAAGTCAAAAACCTTATGCTCCAATAGCCTGAGGATGCTTGTGCGCCTCCCAAATAGGGTCAGAGTCCCAACATCAGAGTAGTCTGCTGGAGAGCTACCCCTGTAGATCTCGGAGGATCCAAGGAGCTACTCTCTCCCAGGCTTAAGGAGACGCTCACAGGCCCTTAAAAGAAAGGGACTCTAGCTTCATCAATTACTGCCATGTGACCTTTACCAAGTTATCCAAAGTGGTCTGGTCCACCTGAAGAACCCTTTACCTCATAAGGGGGGATGGGAAGAGGAAGGAAGGAAAGAAGAAAGGAAGGAAGGAAGGGAGGGAGGGAGGGAGGGAGGAAGGAAGGAAGGAAGGAAGGAAGGAAGGAAGGAAGGAAAGAAGGAAGGAAAATAAGACAGGCTATGAAAGCTGTTTGATACATCATGTAGTCTAGGTACAAGCTGACTGCTGTTGGGCTACACAGTGAAAAACCTGCCACACTCTGGGAGAGGTTGACCCATTCAGACCTGCCTAACTCTGCCTCACAATGGCACCAAGAACGACAAGTCCTTGAAGGGCTTCCAGGACAATGAAGAAAGAAACCACTCTCATCTATACTGCACTGTGGAAGGCAACACTGCTCCACAAGGCTACTGTGATAATAAGGTTTGGGTAGACACACAGGATGAAAGGCCAGGCAAACAAGATAGCCAGGCTTGCTGATGAGAAGAATTCTGGACCAAACAGGGTCTGGAGCCCTGAAGCTGAGAACAGAAGACCATGGGAGACAGTACAGAACCACATGAAGAAGAAAGAATCTACAATCACACAGATCACTCAGGGACCAGATGGCAGTCCTCAATCTCCATTTACTCAATTATTCACCAGGTCTGGACAAACAGCTGAAAGCCAGCTGATCCTCAAAGTGCCCCTGAAGTCACCAAGAGAGATGGTATATGTTGAATAACTGGAAATACAGAATGATGAACATAAGGCTCAAGAGCTGATAAAGAAAAGGACCGGGGGCTGGCGAGATGGCTCAGCGGTTAAGAGCACTGACTGTTCTTCCAAAGGTTCTGAGTTCAAATCCCAGCAACCACATGGTGGCTTACAACCATCCTTAATGACATCTGACTCCCTCTCCTGGTGTGTCTGAAGACAGCTACAGTGTACTTACATATAAAATAAATAATAAAATCTTTTAAAAAAAAGAAAAGAAAAGAAAAGAAAAGAAAAGAAAAGAAAAGAAAAGAAAAGAAGAGAAAAGAAAAGAAAAGGACCACCAGGGCAGCCAGAGACAGGAAATATCATTCTACTTCCCTAAAGTGGACAGGACTAGAATCTGAAGCATATTAGTAATGATAAGTTGGCACCTGACATGGGAAGATTCACCTAGCATCTATCAATCTAACATCATGAAATTTCATGATCTAGAACACACAAAGAGCAGGACCTATTGATCCTTATTTCAGTAAGGCCTCAACAATACATTTATGAACCAGATAGAAAACATGGGCCTCAAGCTAATATGCTTGATTTGCCTGCTCCCGTCCACCTCCCCACCTCCATCCAGTGTTAGGGATGCAAGCCGTGCGCTACCAACAAATGGCCCCTATCTCCGGCCCTCTTTTCATTTATTCTTCTTATTATTTCTTTTCATTTCTTCTTATTATTATTCATTTTTCTTAAGATGCCCTAGCTGGCCCTGAGAGTTTTTTAAAGCCCCTGCCTCAAGAAATTAGGATTATGGTCTGTGCTACCAGACGGAGCTTGGGGGTAAGGGTGATACAGAGTAACCTGACTCTTTGGCTTTGTGTGTGTGTGTCTATTTTGCCTTGTTTTATGATACTAAGGACTGAACTTAGGACCCTGAAGAAGCTGGGCAAGCACTCTAACAGTGGATTCCATCTCCAAACTCACACACAGGTTCTTACTAGTTGGGGTCCAGCTGAGCAAGCTCAACAGCACAGAGGGCTCAGATCCTGACCTTTTCCTCTTCTAGGACGTTGAGTGTCTTTATTAATCAACTTATTTCTCATACTCTGAGTTAACCAAAGTTAGAAATAAACATCAAATATCAAGAAATAAACAAGACTGTAGAATTTTTTTTTAAAGATTAGAAAAAAAATTAGGCAATGTACTATTACATGAAGTTTAAACATGTGTAGGTCTTTGTACAGGATCTATAGAAAGCATTCACTGGGCAGATGAATAAAAAAATGCCTGAGGGATCCAGATAGCAAAGTTTGTGATTATTGGGACAGTTTGGGAATATACCCTTTCTCTGAAGTTTATCATATGTTTTAAATTTTAATTAATTGATTTTATCTTGTATACTATGTACTTATGTGAATAGGGACACACATGTGTGGGAGTCACAGGACAATACTGGGATAGTTGCACAGGCCAGTTGCTGGCCTTCACCTCATACAAATGATCTTGCCTCAGCTCCGGAATGATGGGATGTCAGGCATATGCCAAATCTGGCATATTCTCTCTCTCTCCCCCTAATCCCTGTTTGTTTTTATAGTGCTCTGATAGTCTAGACTGGGCTCAAACTCATAGCTAAGGGTGGCCTTCACTTCCGGCTCTGTCTGCCCTACCTCTGTCGTGCTGGGGTTCCAGAAACTCAGCACCACACCCACCTCGGGTTCTAACACCAAGTTTCTATTTCTGCAGAGAACAGCTCCACTCAAGGAGCCCACCACACTCCCAGCCCTCCCGGCTGTCCTCCTTCACTGTCTAACCTGCACCAGCCCAGCTTCTCTTCTCACTAGTGTGCCCATCCCTCTAGCCTGCTGGACCTCTGTTCCCATTCCTCATGCCCACCACTTCAGAGTTACCCTCGGGATACCTGCCTTTCTCCACTGCATCCTTCCATTTCTCTCTGGAGTTTTATTTGTAACTCTGTCAACATTGCTGCATGTTAACCATGAACAGGCCAGAGATCTGTCCCTATCTGACTCCTTCCTGTTTACTTTCTGTCTGACAGCCCTCCCTGTTACCTTCAGTATCCCACCTCTCAGAAGAACTGGCCATAGTCTGGGTCAGGTTATAAGTGTTCAAACCCTAATCACTGATTACTACAGTCAGAGCCCCCAAACTTCTCCATCAAGTGCAACAGACAAGACAAGATCATGACCAGAATATTCCTGCACCCCCAGTAACCACCCTGGGCTTATACAATAAATGCTGCTGAAGGGACAGGTTAATAACAGGCATTCCCTGTGCCTTCCATTCACCTGAAAGGGTCCGAATAGCTAGAAATGCCTGTAGTTCCCCAGAGAGAGCTGTGCAGAGGCTCCATGATACGACTTTGACTTCTTGAAGGCCTGCCTGCCCTCTCAAGGTCTCTTATGCACCTACCAAGGCTGTGGCCATTCTTGGTGTAGAAGCAGGTGCCATTGATGAGGTTGACACAACAGCCGATCACATCCCCTGTGGTGAATGTGGGACCATAAGGCTGGCCTGTCCCAGAGGAGCAGAAGGAATGCCCATCATCGCCATGGTAACCATAGGAATGCTTGTCCCAACCTGTGGGGAAGAGAGCGGCAATAGCTGACAATAAGAACTTGATAGAAGGCTCTGAAGTCTCAGTTATACTTCCCACATTCTCGCCCCCTTAGCCAGCACTCAGGAGTGTGGTCTTCCCACTCAGCTGCCTATCTTGCTGAGTTACACACATATTTTGATAGTGAGCACACCAAATCATCACCTCTGAGGAGCTGAGGTGGGGCTGGATGGGACTCACTGGAAGAAGTAGGCTAGAAGTGAGAAGATCTATACCGACGAGCTGTTACAATGTTTTTGCTTTTCAGACAGGATCTCTAGAGGCCACAACAGTCTCAAACTCAGTATGGTACTAAGGCTGGCCAGAACTTCTGATCCTCCTGCATCTCCCAAGTCATAGGATTCTAGCTTCGCCAGTGACGTGTATGTGTTTTAACTGGGGAATACTGTATTGTTTTCTTTTTGATGGTACTAGAGATCAAACCAAGGCTCTTGGGAATGCTAGGCAGGCACTCCACCACTCAGCTGTATTAATTCTTGTTACATTTTATTTTAAGATAAAGTCTAAACTGCCTAGGCTGGCTTCAACCTCTTTATTTGTTTGGGGTTTTGTTTTGTTTTGTTTTGTTTTGGTTTGGTTTGGTTTTGGTTTTTCGAGACAGGGTTTCTCTGTGTAGCCCTGGCTGTCCTGGAACTCACTTTGTAGACCAGGCTGGCCTTGAACTCAGAAATCCACCTGCCTCTGCCTCCCCAGTGCTGGGATCAAAGGTGTGGGCCACCACTGCCTGGCATCCTTTGTACTTTTTTTCTTTTTGTGTGATGGAGAGTCAATGTAGTGTCACTTGTACTAAGCATATTATACTACTGACTATATTCCCAGCTCCTTATCCATTTTAGCAGTACAATTAAAAATAACTTTAACAAATGTGTGTGTGCGCGCGCGCACACACACACACACACACACACACACACACACACACAGAGAGGATTGTGTTACCACAAGGACAACAGAATGCTGCCAAGTGTGGTGGTCTATGCCTTTAATACCAGCAGACAGTAAGTGGGGTGAGGCTACACAGTGAAACACTATCTCAAACAACAACAACAACAACAACAACAAAATCAGGACACTGAAGAGATGACTCCGTGGTTGAGAGCACTTAGTGCTCTTTGCAGAGGACCTAAGTTTGGTTCCCAGCACCCACCAAGCAGCTCACAATTGCCGTAACTCAATTCCAGCACACTGATTTCCTCTTCTGGCCTATCTGGGCTGCACACACATGAACATGTAGGCAAACATTCATATACATAAAATACAAATAAATAAAATATTTAAAAAACCCAGAATGTGTTTTTCCTTAGGAATAGCAGCTGTAACAACAGGACGGTTCATAGCTAGCATGAGACCTTCCTTTCTGGAAAGGACAGGTGCTGCCCCCTTGGCCACTGCAAAACTAATAAAGCCTACTCCGAGGAGCTTGCAAAGGGGGGAATGGAACAGAGAAGACATAACATGTAAGTAAACAAGTAAGCAAGATATACCTGGAAGAGAGCAGAGACATAGTTCAGCGGTTAAGAGCACTGGCTGCTCTTCCAGAGCCTGGGTTCAATTTCTAGTACCCACATGGCAGCTCACAACCATTTGTGTAATTTCAGTTCCAGGAGATTCATTGCCCTCTTCTGGGCTCCATGGGTACTGCATGCATGTGGTGCATAGGCACCATATATCCAGGCAAACACTAATATACTTTTGAGCAGAGTTCTACTTGCCAAGAGGACCAGGGGGACAGACATTTGGGTGAAGGGAATACAATCAGCCCACCTGAGAAACAACTTTCCACAGGTAACTATAAGAATAGCAGCTCTCAAAGTTCCTTTCAGCCACTGTTCTAACCTCTTAGAGAAAGTCAGTTTAGGAGCCTAAAGCTAATAAGCAGAGCGCAGAGGCAAGAGTCCTGAGGAAAATATAGGTACTTGAGACCTGGAACCTGTTTGCCTTTCCAGAGATGAGCAGAACAAGCTGGTTAAAGAGAGGTTCTCTTCCTTAATGCAATCAAAGTTTTCTGACTAAAGGAACCATATTTAAGCATCCTTCTGTCCATACTACTGAATATGTGGTTCATGCAGGTACACAAGGAATGTTTATTAGGACGGAAGACATAGCTCGGTGATAAGAGTGCCTGCCTAGTATACAGAGACTGACAATGAAGTTGCTTCTCACTTTGAAAAGAGACTACAGCCAGGTGGTAGATATGCCTCTGCTCTAACAACAGCTTCCCTCCTGCGGTTCTCTATTCCTCACCAATAAACAAGGCAGAGGATGTGGTGTCCCCAGACGTTTGAGAGCCATCTATGGTGCTGACTTCCCTCTCCCTATGTAGGGGGCCAATACCCATGCCTGAGTAAGCCCCTCCTACCCAGCACCCTCTCCTTAAGAACGGTGCATTCTTCCCCACTTGTGCCCTTATGCTAACAGCATGCACACTCCCCTTTCTCTGGGTGAGCCTGGTAAAGTTTGTTATGTATCTGCTAATGAGATTTGCCATTCCCACTGCAAGACCACAGACATGAATGAAGGTCGGTGGCAGACTGCTTGCCTCGCATACTTGAAACCCTCTGGGTTTGATGCCCAGCCCTGCAAAACAAAACAAAACCAGGACTAGAGCCAGATGCTTCAAAGGACGTAGGGGTCATGAGAGGACAGGTGGGCACTATTGTCTGGGTCGGACTCTACAGGGAATCACATCCAGGTAGCTGTGATTCAGAAAGAAGGCTGGGCTGTATAAATGGGGACAACACTCTTACAGGATGTTGTCACCATTCCTCCTTCTCCAAAGAAATCAGGTATTGCTACTCTCAGAGAACTGATCACACTGGCACTCTATCAGAAAAGCCAAATGGCAAGGTGCCTGCCACAATCAAGTACCTACCAGATGCCACAAACACAAAGGCAAGGCAAGGCAAGGCAAGGCAAGGCAAGGCAAGCTACATTCAGCCCAGGAGGCTCTATGTGTCCAGTTTAGGAACCCCAGTACCACCCACTTCCCCTGACTCACCATCAAAATAGGAAGACCCAACACCTAAGTACAGGCTGGGCTAGGGAAATGGCTCATTGTCTTGGCATCCCCACATACTATGCAGAGTGAGAGACTCTGTGGGGAATGCCAGGACTCCAGCATGATGGTGCTGGGAGCCCACCCATGGCACTCCCATACACCAAGACACATCAGGGGCTTCAGTCCCAAAGTAACAAGGAGTGGGGAGGACGGCCACCAAAGCACATCATCAGTATTCTAGGTCAAAACCCTGGGCGGGGCCGAGGCTGTAGCTGCCCACTAGGTTCTGGCATAATGTTGCCCATACAAAGGGGCCAGCCCATGCCTTACCCACAAAGCTAGGCTGACCCTGAGCCTTCAAACCAGTATTTTACCACATTCCACTCAACTGTGGACTTTGGGTCAGCAGACTTGATTTTGTTTTATTTCAGTTTAGGGGTCACTATATTGCACTGGCTCATCTCAAACTCACAGGTTCAAATGGTCTTACTGACTCAGTGTTTGAGTCTGAATCCCAACTCTTCACTCAGGTCCTGAGTTCTCTCAGCTGACTTTCTTTCAGGGGCGGGTGGCATGATTCCATGAGACTGTGCATGACAAGCCAAAGGAAGTATTTCTAGTGAGGTTCTTTTCTCTCACAGCCTTAGACACCAGCTTAATTATCACACTTGGGTGCTCTGTATGTGTAGCCCCCTTTTGCCCTGCAGTAGCAAGCAGGGTTACCGCCCATCTCTCCCAACAAACAGCCTGAAGGGTCCAGTAGCAGAAGCCCAGGCCCACTCTGTTCTCAGCTGTTGACAGCACTCAGAGCACATGCAGAGCCATGTGCAGAGGCTCAGGGCCTGGTGTGCAGAGGAAATGTGCTGGGCTGGGGGTTTCCTAAGCCTCTGAGGTCCTGGAGCTACTGTGAAGAGACACAAGGACTGTGTGGGACATCAATAGTAGGGTTGGCCCACAAGGGTAGTTGCCAGTTGGAGAACTTCCATTCAGAACTGACAAACATGCTTCCCCTCTAACCCCAACTATCTTTAAAGGCTGACAGGACCACAGTGTGCACCAGATCAACAACGGATAAGAGGGAAGCAGAAGATGGTTTGTGTGTGTTTCTATTCAGTAGTTACTATGAGGTAACAGAGCACACTCCCATCACTGACCTGTGCAGCTGCACCACCCCCATGGCCATTAACCTGAGTTTTGGGTGGGAACTTGGGCCATGGCAATCCTAAAACCTCTGGCAGCAGTGACCCAGGAGCAGAGTCTTCCTGGTAGCTTTGCATGGAAACCATGCTAAAGAAGGAAAAAACAAGCAAGCAAGCAAACAAACAAACAAACAACTCTGTAAGTAGCTAATGACACTGGGTAAGGAATGTCTTCCAAGGGCTCCTGGATCTTCCACTGATACAGGACTTAGGGGTCAATTTGAAGCCATGAATAGGACAAGGGAGGATATAGCTACCACCTGCATAGTAAAGGCTGAAGAGATAGCTCAGCAGATAAGAGGACTGACTGGCTGCTCTTACAGAGGACCAGTTCAATTCCTAGTGCCCACAGGGTAGCTCACAACCAGCTTTAACTCCAGTTCTGATACACTCTTCTGGCCTTCGCAGACACTGCATGTGCATGGTGCACAGACATTCATGCAGGCAAAACCCTATTCACATATGAATAAATATAAGAAAAATAGAAAGAGACAGGGGGATAAACAATCTTGAACCATCATCTCTGGTGGCCAGGAGAGACCTAGGAATGACCAAGAGAGTCTAACTGGGTCTGGCTAGGTCTAGGCTCAAATGGCATCTGTATCATCTGGCCGAGTTATTTTCCTACATCCCAGATGCCCTAGGAAAATCTGGGTTTGTCAGACACTGAGCCATGTTAAGGAAAGGGGTAGCACTGTTCTACACAATGGGGGTGTGCAGCCTCCACTCCCAGGATGACTGTTTCTATGGAGTACAGTCTTGCTTCTGCTCATTTCCCATAAGGCTCCTTTCAAATTTCTGGGAAGAACTAAATGGACTGGTGATGTGTGGATGAAGTAGAGAGAAGCTTGACCTTGCATGCATCACCAAACCCTAAGCTATAAGTAAATATGAAGAAAATGTTTCCCAAAAGGTGGCCCAGCTACAGTGCAGCTGAGTCCCACTGTCTTCTGACACAGACTTCTACCCAGACACTGGTTGTGAGGGGTGGAACAGCAACTGGCCCACTCTGTTCCAGGCTCAGGTGGCCACAGTCTCCTCAGAACACACTGGAGAAGCCCTCAGCAGGGCTAACACACAGTCTCCTCAGAACACACTGGAGAATCCCTCAGAAGGGCTAACAGACCCAAGTTTTAGGACTGGCCTTTTGATTATCAAAAAGACCGTTTCCCTCAAAGGACTCAACTTGCCCTGAAAAAACACAGGTTTGGGGTTATTATTTTGTTTTGGAGATAGAGTCTTGCTATGTTACCAAGCCTGGTGTTGAACTCCTGGCCTCAAATGATCCTCTGCCTTGGCCTAAGTAGCTGAACCTACAAGTGTGCACTGATCAGCTTAAAAAATACACTTGTTTAGACAGTTTCTCACTCTGTAACACAAGTTGAGAACTCAAAGTAATCTTCTTGCTTTAGTTTCCCAAGTGATGGAATTATAGGTATAAAACAACACACTGAAAAACAGGTAAAGTCCAGTATGTTTACAGCGAACAAGAGCTGGTATTTCAGAATACTGCCAACAATGAACCCCAATGTCAAGTAATAAGAGTGTTCAGGTCTAGCCAGATGGTGGTGGTATACTCCTTTAATCCCAGCACGTGGGAGGCAGGAGCATAGGAAAATGAGAAATGAAGGCTCTCACACTATCCAAGCTCCTTCCATTGCACCATCACATGAGCCGTCAGGATTTCTGACTACTTCTTCAGCTGCTAAGCCATCTGCATTCTGAATTTCCCTGTAGCACCTACTGCCAGAGCTCCAAGGGTCGGGCAGCGCCAGGCTCTTTAGCTCCATCCTCTCTTCTAGCCCTAGCCCCTGGGCAGCTGCTTCAGACAAGTTCCTGACTGATCCCCTTTACAGTCAGGGCTTACCTGAATGCCCTACAGGACTGAACTACTGGGCAACAACCAATTAGCTTCTTCTCTCCAGCCAGTCTCTAGGCACTGGCTTAGGAGCTATGTACAGGACTAGAATACTAACGGGAAGTATGACTCCCAGTTTTAGGCCCAAGAATTCTGCGTAGTGAGAAAGAAGGGCACCCCATATCTTAGTGCAGCCCTAATGTTAAACTCAGCCAGATGGAGAAAAGTACCGCTTCCCTCACAGTAGGCCTGAGCACCACAGGGCACACCTCATGAAGCACCAGCTCCTGAGAGGAAAGGCGTTCCAGAGAGATGATGGCTTGAACAGAGAGCCTGGAGTGGGTGCTTACCAGGCAACAAGGGTCCCAGCTTACATAAAGTAGGAAAGAATAATTCCTGGTTGGCAGCTATACACAAGCATCATTTCCAGACTATCAAAACCTACCAACAGTATCTAAAACAGCAGTATCTGAAACATCATCGGCTGTGTATCACCACCTGCTACTGTATTTACCTCAGATACTCTCCAGTGCTTGAGATGCACCCTTGGGAAGATAGAGGAAGGATACTGAACATCCTGTTACTTATTCACCCTCTTCCATGAACCTGGCACTGACCCCTGAACTCTCTGCTCTGTGGTTCCTCTCCTAAGCCTGTGCAGATGTGACAGATGAACTATGTGCAGAATGTGGCCCAGCTGGTAGAAGCAGCTTTCCTGCTGGGGCTAGCTATCCTGTTGCTATCCAAGCTAGAAGGCTTGGTAAGGTGCACTCCAGGAGGAAAGATGCACAGTTACTTTCCACATCCTGTGGAGACAAAGCAGACTGTTCCTCCCTGTGTCCTCTGCCATCTCAGTCCCTAGCCCAGGCTTGGGCAATAGCTGCTCCAGGAGATATAATGCCAACCCTAACTAGATCCTTCCAGATATGTCTTTCCAACAATTAAAGAAAATAGGTCTTAGTGGGCATGAATTCTTCTCTGCAGGGTTGTAACAAGCAAGGTAATATATGAAACACCATGAGAACAGCCTCCTTACTACAGAAAAGACAAGTGGGGCAATGCCAGAACCTAGCTCTGTTGCACATGGTCCTTCTTTAGACACAGCATGAGTTTCCCTGGACACAGAAACAAAATCTACACCCCCCCCCCAATCTCTCAAAGCACCCAAGCACCCAAACACTGAAGAAGCCCAAACCCCCGGTCTCCACCCACAATCCTACCTTCTTCATCCAGCTTCCTCAATCAAGGAATCCCTTGATTGCCAGACCCTGCTCTTTCTCCAAGGCAACGGGTGTGGCAGCAGCAGGCAGCTACACTCACCTACCAGTAGATCATCTAGTCTTGCCTGTGAGTCATTTAGCCCAGGGTTCCAACATTCTTATTTTGGAGCCACACCTGCTACTTGGTTTCACACTTAAAGAGGCCAAAGAACACCTTACAAAAGATAAACAAAACTTCTATCTACATCTTTCAACAGAAACTTCTGACAGTGCAAACTAAGACACTCCCAAATGCTCTCAAGAATCTGAGCAGCACAGCCTCATGGGAGAGATGTGCCTGTCATCATCTGCACCAGTAAGTACCCACAGTGCCACCCCTCTGCCCCAACAGCCTGGAAGGCAAAGGAGCTCCAGTGAGCCAATAACCTATAAGAACACATTAGAAGCATCAACATTCTGACCACGTGCTCAGCCACCTTCCAGAAGAATGCCACTCCTGCTAGCACAGCCTACATTCAAATTCAGAAAACAGGCACTGTAGGGGAAAGGACAGTCTCTGTCTCTCTCTGTGTCTCTGTCTCTCTCTGTGTCTCTGTCTGTCTCTCTCTCTCTCTCTGTATCTCTGTCTCTGTCTGTCTCTCTCTCTGTCTCTCTGTGTCTCTCCCTCTCCCTCTCCCTCTCTGTCTCTCTCTGAGACAGGGTCTCTTTATTATATAGTTCCTGCTATCCTGGACCTCACTGTGAAGAACAGGGTAGCCTTGGGCTCACAGAGATCCACCTGCCTCTGCCTTCTGAGCGCTGAGATTAAACATGTCCCCCATCACACCCAGCCTTAAATAGTGCAGTTTCAATAAAAACTACCTCCAGTCTATATGCAGACTCTCACAGAACTATAAGTGCACAGGTCCTCCCATTTTCAGGTAGAAAAAAACATTTACCTTTTCCAACAACGATAGCTATACTTATGCACCACTCCCTTTTTGTGTGTCAGGTAGAACTCTTAGTATTTTCTACAAATAAACATTCATCAGGATGTGGCAGTACACACCTGCAATCCCAGCATTTGGGATGCTAAGGCAGGAAGATTCTGAGCCTCTGGACACCTGGGGATGTATTGTGAGATCCTATCTTAAACCCTCCTTGTAAAAGAATCTTTAGTTTTTATTAGTATTTACTTCATATGCTAATATATTTCTTCCATTTACAGATGAAGAAACTAAAGAGCCAAGCAATAAAGTAATTGTTGCAGGTAACAAAGCTGCAAGAGTGCAAAAGCAGACAATGTGGCTCCCCAGCCATGGTCTTAGCCACTGAACCAGGCAGTTTCACAAGTCAACCACACAGCCCTCAAGATCTTCCAGGCTGGCAAGAGAATCTTGATGTCTCAGCAGGTAAGGGTGCTTGCTGCCAAACACAATGTCTTGAGTTGGATCCCCAGACTCAAGGGTAGAAGATAACTGAGCACTGCAAGTTATCCTATGACCTCCACACACATACACAAACCTGTGTGGGTAGCCACACACATACACAAACACAATCAGTTAGCAGTCTTCTGCAAGACCAAATGTGAGCCAGCTTTTGATTCAGTGACACACACTGAACCCCGTAAGTATGAGGTGGAAGAGCCCACCACCATCAGTGAGTGTCACAGAGCTTAGGGCACTGGCGTAGGCTGAGTTCCAAACCAAGGCTTACCCAAGCTGAAGGCTGGCCTCAGGCTAAGAGGATCTGATGAAAACTGGATACAAAAGGACAGGTGACTTACTGAAGTTCATTATGTTGAGGCAAAGGACAGCAAAATACAAGAACCATTTCAACCCAAAGCCATTATGCAAGGCCCTGTAAACACTCTCGGTGAGTCATGATTAAAAGATGTACTCCACAGCCAGGTATGGAGCACACACCTTTGATCTCAGTACTCTGCATGGCAGACACAAGTGGATCTCTGTGAACTCAAGGCCAGCCTGGTCTACAGAGTGAGTTCCACCACAGCCAGGGCTACACAGTGAGACCCTGTCAATAAAATGAAGTCCAAGTCCTAAGGAGCTCACAACTCAATCATGAATTTGACAGATGTGAGTCAGACAAGGAGTGATTACACATGTCAGAGTTAAAGGGACCAAGCAGGATCACACTAGGGGTCAGGAGGAAGGACAGACATCTCAGGGCAAAATCAAACAATGCCTGCCGGTAGCAGTGTGGGATGTCAGCAGCATGTTGGAGGTGCCCCACAGCCAGGAATGTGCAGCATGAGCAGGGGACGGAGGTATTTGGGGAGGAGGCAGAGCAAAGACTGTCTTCTCTCTCAGCAGAGGAATCAGAGGTCCAAAGCAGACAGGGCACAATGTGCACAGTAGAAAGCAGAGGGCTGGGGCTGGAGAGATGGCTCAGTGGTTAAGAGTACCGACTGGGGAATGGGTGGGTAGGGAGCGGGGGGGGGGGGGGTATGGGGGACTTTTGGGATAGCATTGGAAATGTAATTGAGGAAAATACGTAATAAAAAATTAAAAAAAAAAAAAAAAAAAAAGAGTACCGACTGCTCTTTCAAAGGTCCTGAGTTCAAATCCTAGCAACCACATGGTGGCTCACAACCATCCGTAATGAGATCTGACGCCCTCTTCTGGTGCATCTGAAGACAGCTACAGTGTACTTAGATATATTAATAAATAAATCTTTAAAAGAAAGAAAAAGAAAGCAAGCAGAGAGCTGAGGTGAAGAACCCAATAAGGAAGTCATGGATGCTGAAAGGACAGACAGCAGCAGAAGCATGGGACAAGATGAGCAGAGGGCCTGCAGGTTACTCTAGGAGCACACTGGAGGGCTAGGAGTCTGGCTATCAGCAGAGGACACCTGGTCTTTGCAAGAAAACTTCCATTTAGAGCAAGCAGTTCGGGCTGGCGAGATGGCTCAGTGGTTAAGAGCACTGACTGCTCTTCCGAAGGTCCTGAGTTCAATTCCCAGCAACCACATGGTGGCTCACAACCATCCGTAATGAGATCTGATGCCTTCTTCTGGAGTGTCTGAAGACAGCTATGGTACTTACATATAATAAAATAAATAAATCTAAAAAAAAAAAAAAAAAAAAATAGAGCAAGCAGTTCACTGTCTGCCAGCCTTAAGAACCAAGATTCTCAGGGGATGACTTGCTTAAGAGCTGAGTGCAGTCAGGGCGGTGAGCAGGACTCTCCTGCTGGACGGTCCCCGGGCTGTCCTCTCAGTGCCCTCTCGGAGCCTGGCCAAGCCCAATTGACCCCTCACAAGCCATGAGGTCCTCTTAAAGAAGACCAATACTATGCCACCACTCCTATAGGCCCTTCACTCAGCTACTGCACATTAGAATAAGACAGGAGATCCACAGGAACTTAGAGACGTGAGGAGTCCAGGGAAGAGAAGGAAAGAGGAGAAAGATCTGTCAGTCTCATACTAGTTCTGTCTGGTTTCCAACACTCAAGTGGATCAGGGCCATAAGAAAATGTGTCTGGGGGTTGGAGAGATGGCTCAGCAGTTAAGAGTACTGACTGCTCTTCTGAAGGTCCTGAGTTCAGGTCCCAGCAACCACATGGTGGCTCACAACCATCCAGAATGAGATCTGACGCCCTCTTCTGGTGTGTCTGAAGACAGCTACAGTGTACTTAGATATAATAATAAATAAATCTTTAAAAAAAAAAAAGAAAAAAGAAAATGTGTCTGTCCATGCCTGCAACACTCCTTCAAGGTTCAGAAGAGGCAGTATTAGGGGCCAAGCTCCAACTAATTCTCAACAGCAAGCAGCAAGACAGATCTAACGTGGGCTTCCAAAGTTAACACCTCTCTGACTGGTTTTCACAAGAGCTACTTGATACAGGCTCCAATGTCGCCAAGATTTAGTATCAAAACAGCCACTGTTTCATTAATAAAAACATTTTTTTTTTCAATTTTGCAAGACAGCACTCAAGGGAAAGAGGCAGGCAGATCTATGAGTTCAAGGCCAGCCTGATCTATAACTTGAGTTCCAGGATAACCAGAACTATACTGAGAAACCCTGTCTTCAAAAACACAAATAAAAAAGTTAACAAAAAACAAAACAACAACAACAACAACAAAACAGCCGGGCAGTGGTGGTGCACACCTTTAATCCCAGCACTCGGGAGGCAGAGGCAGGCTGATTTCTGAGTTTGAGGCCAGCCTGGTCTACAAAGTGAGTTCCAGGACAGCCAGAGCTATACAGAGAAACCATCTCGAAAAACAAAACAAAAAACCCAAACAAACAAACAAAAAAGTTAAAATAAAAATTTGAGTCAGTGTCTCACATAGCTCTCATATAGCTCAGACTGCCTCAAAACTCACCAAAGAGCCAAGAAAACCCGAACTTTCTGACTGATTTGCTCCCTCCCAGCGAGCAAGGATTAGAGGCTGCATAACTATCCTCCATGTGTGGGCTTCTGCAGTGCCAGGGATTGAAACTTTACACGCCAGGTAAACACTCTGCCAAGTAAGTTGCAACCCCAAACTTCATTTTTACAAGCAATGGTCAGCAACTCTCTGGAGATAAACAAACAGCTTACAGTCCAACTGTCCACTGCTCTAAGCACTAGGGCTTGCTCAGTCACCTCCCAAAGAGCTAGCCGCTTCCATCTCTCCCCCAGGAATTCTGTCCAGGTCACTTCATGAAGTTCCGGGCCACTGAGACAGGTTCTAACTGGTCCCCTTGTAGCTGTTGCTGTCCTTCCAACCTGTACTGTGGCTTCCTCAAAACACCCAAGACAATCCACACGCCCTACTGGACCCTGCCAACCGTACAACCCAGTCCCACTGGCCTCCAGTCATCCTCTTACACCTCAGCAATTCTGTACCTCTTCTATCAGGATCTTTATTCTACCTACAGCTTTCTTCCCCATCTGACCTCCCCTTACCACGTGTCATCTCACAACCCTGGCCTGACTCATCCCGCCCTGATCAGTCCCTTCAAAGCACGGATGCCCAATGTGGGGTTCTCAACTACATGTTTCTCCCCTACTGGGCAAGTTTCACAGAAGGGGAGACTAGTTACCTCAGGGCTACACTCAGTGCCCATCACAGAGTATGTGCACGATGCATTATTGGGTTACAATGAATGAGACACCCCCCATAAAGCACCAAGAACAGACAGCCTAGAACACGAGGCCACTTGGTTATCTACAGCCCCAAGAGCAAAGGGCCTGGGGGGCGAGGGTCAAGGAAAATTCTGTTCACACAATGCTATAATGGAAACAAGGAAAGCTTCCCAAGCTTCCTGTGGAAACAGACCTGGTGCTGCTTCCCCAGAAGCTCCACAACAAAGGGAGCAAGGCAACTTGACACCCACAGCCTGTCTAGAGAAGACAGACCTCCAAGAAGATGAGGGCACGTGCCCTGACAAGTTTCCCTGCAACACTGGAAAAGCTAGCCCACAGGGGCCAACCTCTAGGGCCTCCTTGGCCCAGGATCAAGGGTGATCCTTTTCATTCTAGTGGCCTCTTTCAGGATGAAAGAGTATTGCTGCTACCACTTATAAATGCTGAAGCGGCAGCTTGACACTGACCCCACCCAGCAATTCCAGGCGAGTTGCCAGAACATGAGGAGGGAGGGCACCTAACTCCTCCAACCAGCCGGAGCGCTCAGTGCACCCCTCAGATCACAGTTCTTATCCATGCTGAAGGTATTTCTGTTTGTCTAAAACAGAGTTTCACTTACATAGCCCAAGCTGGCTTCAAGAGATCTTTCTCTCCTGAGATGAACGCAAGAGCCATCACACCTGACTATTTGTTTTTAAATTGAAGAGCAAAATTTTTGTTTGTTTATTTGTTTGTTTTGGTTTTGGTTTTTTTTTTTTTTTTTTTTCCGAGGCAGTGTTTCTCTGTGTAGTCCTGGCTGTCCTGGAACTCACTCTGTAGACCAGGCTGGCCTCGAACTCAGAAATCCGCCTGCCTGCCTCTGCCTCACAAGTGCCGAGATTAAAGGCGTGCGCCACCACCGCCCGGCAAAGTGCATTTTACTAAAGGGCCTAAGCTGGTTGAGAACTCACAAGCTTCCAGCCTCCGGTTCCTGACAGATGTGTGCCAGCACACCCAGCCCTGGTGAGGTTCTTGTACTTTCCTGTGACTCCCCACGGGTACCTGGATATCCATGGCTCCCCAGAAAGAAGTGACTAAGCCCCACTTTCTAGTCCTCCCTCCGTATTGAGCATAATCCATACACCCATCTCCAGGTGACCTGCAAACAAAAGCACAAAAGGCCCTTACCACATGTTAGGGGCAAACCCCACACTCACAAACCCAACAAGCTTTGATTTCTCACCCAAACAACCCTCAAAACAAAACAAAAATGACTTTCTCTAAAATGTACTGACTCGTAGGTGGTTTGCTTTGCTTTGCTTTGCTTTGTTGTTTCACATTGTCTTGTTTCTATGTGTGTGGTGGATTGGAAGAAGGGATGTATGTTGTAGCGAGATTTCCCTACCTGTGGGTTCTTCTTCCCTCCACCCTTTTTCTCCCACCTTTCAACCCCTTAAACCTAGATAAGAGAGAAAAAAGGATATGGAGAAAAGAAAGAGATCCCTGAATAAAGTCGGGGTCAGGAAGGGGGGCTATTGTTAGACTTCCTGCTGATTAGGGGCGTTGAGTTCCTTGGGGCAAGTTTGATCTTTACAGTCAGGATATCTAATTTCTTCTTGTTGTTTCTTCTTTTTGCACCACTACTTAAACTACAACCGACAGCAACCAACAACCCACCAACTGACTCTGCCTCTCAAGGCTCTAGCATTTATATGCCCTCTGAAAAGTCCCCAGAATTCCAAATGTCACAGTCACAGTACTATCTCCAGCTGGCAAAAATCACTAGGCAAATCATAGTCACCTGCTGCGGACAATCTGAAGCAGTCCATATCTCATAACTTGGATTAAAACAAAAACATTCGGGCTGGCGAGGAGGCTTAGCGGGTAAGAGCACTGACTGCTCTTCCAAAGGTCCTGAGTTCAAATCCCAGCAACCACATGGTGGCTCAGAACCACCCATAATGAGATCTGATGCCTTCTTCTGAAGTGTCTGAAAACAGTTACAGTGTATTTACATATAATAAATAAATCTTTCGGGTGAAAAAAAAAACCGAAACATTCATATATTTCTGTGTTTTTTTTTAAGAAACCAAATTCCAAAATTGTCACTCCACCTTTTACATTTTGAAACATAGTCTCTGGTCTGTGAACTTCAGGGATCTGCCTGTTTCCACACACACACACAGCCCAGCACTGGGGTTACATGTGTGTGCTACCACACCCAGCTTTTACATGGGTCTGAAGATCTAAACTTAGTTCTCAGGCTTGCTGCAGCGGGCACTTTACCAATCGAGCCATCTCCCTTGCCCATCTAAGTTTTTCTAAACGAGCAAATATAAAGTAGTCTATATAGGCTGTGTGAAATAGGTCAGTAGTAGAGAGTTTGCAAGTGTAAGACTCTGTGTTTAATTCCCATCACCACCCTCAGAAAGAAAAAATAATCTGCACACACAGCACTGAAGTAAAGGACCTCTCCCAATGACACAGCAGGAGTCTGCTCAACCAAACCAGACATACTGAGTTATCTCAATATACACACATTTACAACCTAACTGTCCACTTTAAGGATGGACGGGCAATGTGCTGGGGACCAAACCCACAACCTCATTACTGAGCTACACCCTCAGGCCCCAGTTCACTCATGACTAAATGTTTCCATTTAGTATCTTAGTGTGAGAGAAGAGTCTTTCTGTAATCCACAGGCTACCACTGCCTACAGTTCCACAAGCTGAGAATAGAAAGTTCTTACTGTCCAAGAGTCCCAGCTTCAATTCCTCTGGTAGGACCTCCCTCTACACGGAGTTAGAGGGAATTAATTTGACCACATCTTGCCTACACAAAGCAATCCTGTAGCTCCCAGCTGCTTCCTGAAGGAGGAGGAGGAGGAGACTACCATCACCATGTCTTGGAAGAAATGCAAACCCTTCTTCCAACTGACTAATTCTGATTGTCCTCTAGGGAACCAGGCACCCCACCAGAAAACATATATGTACTCACAGGCATAGACCTTACTATAGATCCACCTGGTAGAGTCATCAATATCAGGATAAACACAACTGAGAAGCAGAATTCACTACCTCTACTACTCTCTCTTCCCTCCATTAAACATGCCTGTGCCTATCATGGGTGTTACACACCTAGCATACAATGTTCATAGAATGGATAATTCAAAAACCTGTATTATACCAAACACCAATACTATCCACAATGGAGACATAAAATAGTACTTGGGCTGATGAGATGGCTCAGAGGGTAAGAGCACTGACTGCTCTTCCAGAGGTCCTGAGTTAAAATCCCAGCACAACATGGGGGCTCACAACCACCCATAATGAGATCTGACTTCCTCTTCTGGTGCATCTGAAGACAGCTACAGTATACTTATTTATAATGATAAATAATTCTTTGGGGGCTGGTGAGATGGCTCAGTGGGTAAGAGCACCCGACTGCTCTTCCGAAGGTCCAAAGTTCAAATCCCAGCAACCATATGGTGGCTCACAACCACCCGTAATGAGATCTGATGCCCTCTTCTGGTGTATCTGAAGACAACTACAGTGTACTTACATATAATAAATAAATAAATCTTTAAAAAAATAATAATAATAATTCTTTGGGCCAGAGCAAGCAGGGACCAAGTGAGCAGGATTGACTGGAGAGAGCAGAGGTCCTAAATTCAATTCCCAGCAACCACATTAAGGCTCACAACCATATGTACAGCTACAGTGTAATGATATACATAAAATAAATAAATCTTTTTTTAAAAAGAAGTACTTCTCAAAACAAATGTCCCTCCCCGGGCTAAATATGAAATAATATAATCCTTAAGATTAATATAAAGGGCTGGGAAGTGGTGGCGCACGCCTTTAATCCCAGCACTTGGGAGGCAGAGGCAGGTGGATCTCTAAGTTCGAGGCCAGCCTGGTCTACAGAGTGAGTTCCAGGACAGCCAGGGCTACACAGAGAAACCCTGTCTCGAAAAACTCCCCCAAAATAAATAAATAAAATAAAAAGATAATAAAGGGCCAGAAAGATGTCTCAGAATGTACGGGCATGTCTCCAAGCACACAAACCCAAGTCCAATTCCAGGAATAAACATGGAAGGAGAGACCTGCTTCCTGAAAGTTCTGCCCTGTCTCCTATATAAGCCAACATGAGTATACCCACAAGCATATTCATATATACAAAGTAAATTTTTAAAAAATGTAATAACTTTTGTTTTGTTTAAAAACAAAACAAAACAAAACAAAAAACAAAACAAACAAGCTAGGCAGTGGTGGTACGTGCCTTTAGTACCAGTACTTGGAACTGCCTAAGGAGCTGTCCGGCAGAGCTCAGATACAACATGAACTCAAGAGGAGCCAGCAGTCAGTGAAAACGAACGAGGTCAGAAACAAGCAGAGCCTGTGGGGCCTAGCTATGATCAAAACACTTGGGAAGCAGAGACAAGAAAAAGCACAAATTCAAGTACAGCTTAAACTATACAACACAGCTGTCTCCAAAAACAAAATCTCTTTTTCCCAATACCAAAACAATACAAAAGTTCTAAGATCACACTGAAAGCAAGAAACAGATCTATAAGAGAATTTTAAAATATAGAAAGACTATACCTAATTTATACATTTATACAGTTGCCTTCAATCATATCAAAGCAAAAAGGGAAAAAGAAAAAAGCCTGACAATTAGTTGAATCCAGAGCAAGTCTTTTTTTTTTTTTTTTAATTTTATGTATATGAGTACACTGTAGCTGCCTTTAGACACACCAGAAGAGGGCATCAGATCCCATTATAGATGGTTCTGAGCCACCATGTGGTTGCTGGGTTTGAACTCAGGACCTTCGGAAGAGCAGTCAGCGCTCTTAACCACTGAGCCATCTCTCCAGCCCTTTTTTGTTTGTTTTTTGGGTTTTTTTTTGTTCTTTTGGTTTTTTTTTGTTTTTTGTTTTTTTGAGTCAGGGTTTCTCTGTGTAGCCCTGGCTGTCCTGGAACTCACTCTGTAGACCAAGCTGGCCTCGAACTCACCCTCTGCCTCTGCCTCCCGAGCACTGGGATTAAAGGAGTGCACCACCACTGCCTGGGCCAAGACTGCTTTTGAAATCAGTCCATTATAGATAAATTTGTGGTGAAGATTAAATTATTTGGAAAAGGCATTGAAGTGTTACTCCCTCTTTTAAAAAGTCAACTGTTGGAGCTGGTGAGATGGCTCAGTGGGTAAGAGCACCCGACTGCTCTTCCGAAGGTTTGAAGTTCAAATCCCAGCAACCACATGGTGGCTCACAACCATCTGTAATGAGATCTGATGACCTCTTCTGGTGCGTCTGAAGACAGCTACAGTGTACTTATATATAATTAATAAATAAATAAATCTTTTTTTTTTTTAAAGTCAACTGTCTTCTGCATCACAGACACAAGGAATACAATGCAAACCAGGAGGACACTCATTGCCTGCCTTCACGATAGTCCAGGACAGCTCATCACTTAAGGTAAGGGTACCTCCGCCGCTTGAGACAAATATGGACCTAGCAGCATCCCCTGGGATCTATCAGCTCTTAGGGCAGGTTTCTGCCTCCTCAGTTGTGCCCAGCCAGGACTGGGAATGAAGAGCTGGGTAGAAAACAACTGCAAGTATGCTGGCCTGGGAGAGGAGCGCCAGATGAGAACCTAGAACGTTGCACTAATCTGAATCTGCTGTGTACCCACAGCTACAAATTCAGATATCCTAACCATATCTTTTATTTATTCAGAATTCACCTCAACCGGGTTCCACGTGGAAAGCCACTTGAAGACTTTGATCTTTAACATGGTGGAGTAACAAGCAAAAAGGAGCCAGGCTTGGCAGTACGTGCCTCCTGCCCGGCACATGCCTGAGTCCCAGGCTGCCAATGGCCAATAGGATCGAGGGTTACTGAGGCGTAGCCCCAACAGGAGTAAGTTCAGGTCACTTCATTTTAACAGTAAACAGTTCAAATTCCAGGAGTAACAGTCACTTGTCAATTCAGTTTTTTAAGATTTTGTTTTATTTTTAATTATGTGTAATTATGTATGTCTGAGTTTCTGCACTTCAGTGCAGGGGTCCTCAGAGGCAGTTGTAAGCAACAGGACATGAGTGCCGGCAAGTGAACTCAAGTCCTCTGGAAAAGCAGGAAGCACTCTTAACTGGGGGCTGTAACTTCTGCATTCAACTGCTAGGCCTTCTCTATAGTTTCTAACAATTAATTGTTGAAATGTAAGGTGTCCTAACTCAGTGACCATCATTTGGAATTCTCCCCCCAATGCCTTGACATCCTACAAACAAGTCCCTCCTGAGCCTTTGAGCTGCTACTTCTACTCTAAGAGATCAGGACAGATGAGAGCAGATCAGTGTTTTCTTGAGCAGTGACTCACCAGGCAGTCTGTTCATGTTAACGCCTTGCGCTGAGAGTCCAATTCCCATGTACCTTAAAGAAAGCAAACAGGGAGGGAATGAGAACAAAGCAGAACACTCTGTATGTCTGAGTGGCCCTGATCAAACTCCTTACTTTGTATGCTGTATCTCCCTTCACAGACAGAAGGGCAATAGAAGACAGAAAGGAGAAAGCAATGAGTACAGACGTCTTCAGTACACTAATGGCTCTCAGAGGAGCCTCAGCGTTTGATTTGATTTCTCTAGGCCCTACCTTTTTGCTAGCTCGCGCTCTCGCGCGCTCTCTCGATCTCTCTCTCTTTCTCTCTCTCTCTCTCTCTCTCTCTCTCTCTCTCTCACTCCCTCCCTCCCTCCCTCCTTCCCTCTTCCCTCCCTCACTCCCCTCTCCTTCCTTCCTTTCTTTTTTTTCCTGAGACAGGGTCTTTCTATGTAGCTCTAGCTGTCCCAGAACTCACTATGTAGACCAGGCTGGCCTCAAGATCTACCTACCTCTCTCTGCCTCCTCAGTGTTGGGATTAAAGGAGAGCACCATCATGCCTGGCTGGTCTTTTGATTTCTAATGGAAACAACTTAGTATCTTTGCAACCAAAGAAAGAAGAGGGCTCATAAGATGACTCAGCAGATAAAGGAACCTGAAACCTGAATTCTACCTCTGGGACCCATAAAGTAAAAAGAAAATACTGACCCTTGAAAATCTTCGACTGACTTCCTTTTTTTTTTTTAAAAAAGATTTATTTATTTATTATATGTAAGTACACTGTAGCTGTCTTCAGACACTCCAGAAGAGGGTGTCAGATCTTGTTACAGATGGCTGTGAGCCACCATGTGGTTGCTGGGATTTGAACTCTGGACCTTCGGAAGAACAGTCGGGTGCTCTTACCCACTGAGCCATCTCACCAGCCCCTCGACTGACTTCCATATCTGTCTGTGATATATGTGTGCACACATAAGCACACAAAATAAACAAATACATGCAATTTAAAATGTTTCTTTAAAAGAAAAGGAAATGAGATAGTATATGTGACTATCACTAACTGGTAACCTGTACTGAAATCACGGCCCCCAGTCCTCCAGCAAACTCCAACCAGGATAGGAGAATCCACTGCTTAAAGTCTAAGAGCTGGGGACTGAGTGGCATAGGGCAATGCAAGGTGACAATGGCTCCACAGTGGGGAGCAGCACACTCAACAAGGACAGCCAGGCAGGCTGTGTCCTTTCTGCTCCACCACAAACCCTGACACACTTCCTCTCATGATTCTACATACACATACACACACACACACACACACACACACACACACCACACACACACACAGAGTCCCTCCCTGTACATCTGTAGCTAACTTCCTAGATCACACAAGGCAGGGAGGTGGTAAAGCTTGAGCTTCCAGAGCCACCCCCCATACACAATACATCCCAAGTACCTAAGTAAGGATTGCAGGGAAAGGTGGGGCCTTCCTCTGGCAACTTCCAAGTCGTAGTGGCACTTGTAAGAAGAGGTAAATCAAAAAAGGAAATCTCTTTTTCAGTCTAAGTGGTATATAAGAAAATGGGTAACTCCCCAAGAACTTAAAAATAAAAGAATCAATTCATCATTTTTTAAGAGTAAAAGAGGGGGCTGGAGAGATGACTCAGTGGGTAAGAGCACTGACTGCTCTTCTGAAGGTCCTGAGTTCAAATCCCAGCAACCACATGGTGGCTCACAACCATCCGTAATGAGATCTGATGCCCTCTTCTGGTGCGTCTGAAGACAGCTACAGTGTACTTACATATAACAATAAAGAAATCTTTTAAAAAATGAGTAAAAGAGTAGAAACCAATATAAATGATCTGATTTGAAGCACATAGAAGCATAAACTACACAGACAGCTGAAGACATAAAACATCTAAACCACCATCCAAAGAGGCTGCGGTGTAACTTCATAACTGCCTAACAATGCCGATGGACTTAATGCCATGGAATTGCACTCCTGCTTCCTAATAATCACTGGGCCCTATACCACAGTGACCCAGCAATCCTCATCATGTACAGGTATTAAGAAAAGACACAGACTAGCACATAGCACTAATTAATTTAGCCCACAGTGCTTAAAGGAGAGGAGTCAGGAAAAAGAAAAGGTATAGAGGGGTATCCATAACTAAGAGAAAACTTGGCTTCCTTGTTTTAATATCTGGGACACAGAGTTAGATCCTTTGAGATAAAAGATATGGTCCAATACACAGCTGGAAGCTAAACAGAATGCTCAGCGCTTCCAAGAAACACATATACTGCCTGCCAGGACGGGCCAGCCTCTAGGACCATCAGAAGCTGCCGTGTGAGCTGCTGCCACAATGCCCATTAGATTAGAACCTGCACATTTCCCCAGAAAAACAGCAGCCGAAATAATCAGCTTCCTGGCTTTATGTGGTAGAGGATGCCAAGAGCTGGTCTCCATTCCCCGGATGTCTTTGCTGACCAAGCAGTAAACAACTCAATTAGCCTGTCCAAACTGCTCAAGTACAGCACAGCCAGGGGTTCCCTAGCTTGGATGGTAGCCACTCATCCTGTGCTCTGAGTCCCCTAACACAAGTAATCCCACAACTGGCATAAGAGTTTCCTGAAACTAAGATAAGAGCTTGTGTTTGGAACCTATTTGCTCCTTGGATGATCCTTGATGCTTTAAGCTAGTGCAAACTTTTTTAAGTCAAGGATCCCCCAAGAAAAGTTATGTTTGGCCACAAGCCAAAGTTCTGGTTCTGGTTCTACAATGTTCCATGGTGACGAGTGACCACTAAGACATCTATGCTCAAAACACAAGCTGCATTAGGGGGTAAAGGGTATAGCTCAATAGTACAGTACTTGTCTAAAATGTACAAAGCCTAGGGTTTGGTCTCTAGCACTATATAAAAAACCCAAACAGGAATAAGTTATTTGTTCCTTCCTACAGAAGAAGTCTCTTCTATCTTCAGTGGTACCCATCATCGTGTTCCTATTGGTTCTGTGTTCCTCAGGAGGAGTGGCATTTCCTAGATAATGGCCAGAGAGCCTCTGCATAAACTACCACCTCAGCTTCAAAATCTGATGGGGTGAGTCAAGTGTAGAGCAGCCAGGGGAAGCTGACACCCATTCACACTGGGCACCATGCCACCTCTGGGTGTCAATGACACAGAGAGTCCAACCAGCAGACCCAGCTGAGTCAGGGTCTAGGGGAGCCAGGTCCCAACTCTTCAAACACTAAACACTAAGTCTTTTCCAAAGTGAGGGCATTCTGAAGCTACAATAAGCCACAGGTTCCCGGGCTACATGTGGTAGAGCATCTGGACCAGGACTAGCTACCTGGACTCAAGCCCTAAGCACTGAATAAAAGAAGAGGAAGAAGCTGTTTGTATCACAGATGGGTGTAACGGCACATAGCTGTAATTCCCCAGCAGCACTTGGTAGGAAGAGGCAGATAGAACGGCACAAGTTGAGGGCCAGCCTGGACTACAAAGCAAATCACCTAGACTACATAGAAAGATCTTGTCTCACCGGGCGTGGTGGCACACGCCTTTAGTCCCAGCACTCAGGGAGGCAGAGGCAGGAGGATTTCTGAATTTGTGGCCAGCCTGGTCTACAGAGTGAGTTCCAGGACAGCCAGGGCTACAGAGAGAAACCCTGTCTCGGAAAACCTAAAAAAAAATAAAATAAAAAAAAGAAAGATCTTGTCTCAAATTTTTGTTCAAAATAGATGTGGGTTCCCATCTTCTAGTGAGTTTTCAGGCACCTAAAGACTATCATCCAATCAGCCTAAGATGAGCAAAGTAAGGAAGGACCCTGCAAATATACTAAAAATGTTGGGCTACAGTTTTTGGTTTTGTTTTTTACAATACTGGGAATCTAGCCCAGGCAAGGGCTGTACTGCTGGTCTACAGAGCAAGTTCTAGGACAGCCAAAGCTACACAAAGAAACCATACCTCAAAAAACAAGCAAGCAACAACAAAAGATAATGATGATAATGATAATAATAACAATAGGCCAGATAATGGCATATATTTTAATCTCAGCACTGAGTAGGCCCAGGTAGGTGAACCAGCCTAGTACCTGTTCATCAACTGAAATACTTAATCTTAAAATGTCAATGTCAGGACTGGAGAGGTGGCTCAGTGGTTAAGAGCACCTGTTGCTCTTGCAGAGAACCTGGGTTCAATTCCCAACCCCCACATGACAGCTCACACCCATCTATAACGCCATTTCTAGGTGATCTGATGCCTCTTCTGACCTCCTCAGGCACACAGGACACACTTATATACACTTGGGCACATACACACAAGATTAAATAAATACTTTAAAAAAGAGAGAGACAATGTCAAGACTTTGCAAAGCTCATTAAACTTTTTTTTTTTTCAGAAATAAAAAAATCTACGTGGAATCTCGAGTGGCAGGAGGTGGCCAAAATAACCTTCAAAAAGGAAAAACAATTGGAGAACTCATATTTACTGATTTCAAACTTACTACAGTAAAGCTAGATCAATCAAAGTAGTCTAGGACTAAAATACAATAATAAAAATACAAAGCAGGGAGGGAGAGGGGATAGGGGGTTTTTTGGAGGGGAAACCAGAAAAGGGGATAACATTTGAAATGTAAATAGAGAAAATATCTAATAAAAAATAAATATAAAAAGAAAAATAAATAAATATAAATAAAAAATAGAAAACAACCCAACATAGGACTAGCAAACAACAGACACAAAGACCAACGAAATAAGATGGAAACAGGAAGCCTAGAAACAAGCCCTTATCTATGCGGTTAGTTGACTACGGCAAAGGTGCCACAACCACTCAGTACCAGTAACACCTTCTTCTAGAGACCCTGAGGTCTCAGTCAGCCTTCCACAGAGACTGCTGGGCGCACAGGACAGGCAGGCAGGCTTCTACACTCAGTCCCACCAGCAGCAAGTCAAGAGACTGAACCAGAGAGCATCGAGCACTGACTTGAAGGGAGGACTCCCTGAGGACATGAAAGCTAAGCCGAGGCCTGGTAAATGAGTGAGAGAAGCTAAAGGGAGTATGTGCTGTGCAGAAGCAACACAATGTGCAAAGGCAAAAAGGCAAGAAAGGAGACACAGGGTAGAGGAACTGAAAGACTTTCAGGGTGGCTGAGTTGTAGGCTGGGCAGACATACAAAGAACCATAGCAGGACAGGAAAAGGGGGAGGGAGAGGGCCACACACAGCCTACATGCTAACTTAAGGAGTTTGAACTTCATGAGAGATCAATAGGAAGCCACGGAAGAGGTGTAGGAAGGCTACAACTGATCAAATAGCAGACACGACTGAAGGAGAAAGCTCAGCCACTATCAAAATCATCCTAATAAGCAATAGACATAAAAAAAGACATGGAAAAAGCCAACCGCTATTTAGAAAATAGTGAATGTAGGAGGTAGGGAGAAGCTTGAAAAATCCAAGACATGGACCAGCACAACTAATTACCATAGCAAGGCCAACTGAGGCCTACCTGGAAATTCTGAAGCCAAAGCTTTAGCCAGAGGCTTCAGCTGCCAAACTCCCACTGTTCTAACCCTGACAACAACCCCGGGCACGATCCCTGAACGAGACACATACAGGACATTCTCAGATTCAAATCTCATCTCTGCTCTCAAGTTCACCATGGGTCCGTGGGCATGTCCCTTGCCTCTCGGGGCCTGCATCATCAGCCGTTATCTCAAATGCAGAGAGGCCTTAGTGCAGCAGCTCACCGGAACTAATGAAGGAGCGCCTGGGCTGCTGCTCGGGAAAGCAGATGGTAGATGACTGTGTAGATGGCAACCCGCTCTGTTCTAGTAGGTCACCAAGGTTCTTCCAGTAGGAGAATCTGATAAAGCAGGCAAGTCTCAAAGGCCTGAACTTGGGACATCTAAAAACAAATGCCTGTTTATTTTAGGATTACCAAGGAGAAAGGACATGAACACTTGCTTCCTTGTTGGTAACAGGCCAGGCTATGCTAAGAACACTGCCAGACACTGGCTGATTTAATACAACCTGGGAGGAAGGGAGACAACAAATGTCCCCACTCCTTTAACAGGTGACAGGACAGATCCAGTGGTTCGTCTGCCCAATACCTCGTGTGTTCATGTGGTTCTCTTTTCAGGCATCAACAGAGAGAGAATTCATTTACCTCACAAGCAACTGCAGGATGAACCTATCTGATTTGCTCTTTTCTTCTATGTGACGGCAAAACAGAGAGGAGATAACATTCAACAAAGACAGCCAGGAAGCACAGAAGGACAAAAGACAAGTGCCTGGTGGTAGCAGAGTCATGAGCTACTTTCTTACTTCTTAGTTTCTGCCACTGACTGCCAAAATCACAATGCAAGCTGCATCTACAAGAGTCTCTCTGTCCCCACTGTGGCTTTGCAGTGCAAGATCAAGCCAGGTAGAGATCCACCTGAGACCTGGAGAAGGGGCAGCCACACTGTAGGTGGGCAGGATAGGCCCTCAGCTAACCACACCCATATTATATCTACCCAGAAGTTCTTACCACTGACTCATAGACAAAAGGGGTCAACTTCAGAATAGGATGGCAGCTACTGGGGCCCAGGATGCCTATCATTCATTCCTGCCCTCTCTGCCACAGAAGTAGCAAGCATGCTAAAACTGGTCATATGGAGAGATGCAAACATATTTGTCAACTTGGACTCTTCCCATCTCTGTTTTCCATATTTCCTATAACATGAATTCTTTGTTGATGATGGGTTTGATTTCTTTCTTTTTTGTTTTCTGTTTGTTTTGTGTAAGTTGGTGTGTGGGTGTGCGTGGGTGTGAGTGACAAGGTCTTACATAGTGAGGCTGTTCTCAAACAGACTATGTAGCCACAGATGGCCTTGAACTTTTGATTCTCATGCTTCTGTGTCCCAAGTACTAAGATTATAGGCATGGAGCACTAACGTACAGTGTGTGTGGTGCTGAGGATCAAACCCAGGGCTTTGACATACAAGGCGTTCTACCAACTGAGTTACAACCATAAGCCCTGGAATGATTTTACATCACATTTAGGAGCCAGCTATAACCATCTCTCTAGATCATCCCAGTGCAGCAATTCAGTGACAAGGACAGACGAGGCTTGGCTTTCCTGCTAGCTCATCAGAACACCTACCTCCCTGAACCGTGGCAGGAGGCTGAGGCTGCACTGGAAGAAACAGGAGAAAGTGTCAAGATCCCTTGACAGGCAACGGAGGCTCAAAGGGCATCTTGTGATCCCACCTCGAGGACAAGCCAGAGCTCAGTTAGAGGAGATACAGGCTCAGCGCACTTCCTAGTGCCTGGAGATTGGTTTTTCTGCCTGACCTAGCCATGCTTGGTCATATCAGACAATGGGACCTTAGAAATAAGACCACTAGACTCTCTCATATCCTCCAGTTCTTTATGAGGCTAGATGGAGGACACCACACCTTTCTGGTCTTTTTCTAATAGAGTTGGGAACCCTTTTGGAAACAAATCTAGTGTTCCCTTCTTATTTCTGGAAGGGAAACATCTAAAGACTTTATTTTGGTTTTTGAGACATTCCCTCTATAACAGCTCTGGCTCATGGATCTCTGTAGAACAGGCTGTCCAGGAACTCACAGAGATCCGCCTGCCTCTGCCTCTGCCTCCACAGTGCTGGGATTAAAGGTGTGCACCACCAAAGCCTGGCAATATGTAGCCTAGGCTGGCCTTGAAATCCTGCCTCTGCCTCCTCAGCAAATCCTACCGGCATGTGCTACCACAACTGGCTTATTTTTTTTTTTTGGGGGGGTTTTTTTGAGAAAAAAAAAAAAAGATTACCTATATTTACCAATTTTGGGTGTACATACACTTGTGCCACGATGCACATGGAGCGGTCAGAGGACAACTTACTCAAGTCCATTCTCTCTACTGTGTCAGTCCCAGGGGTCAAACTTAGGCCATCAAACTTGGTGGCAAGCACCCTGACCTACTCTTCCCAGACCATGAGCAATTTTAAAGTGGTAGGAAGCCAGGCGTGGTGTGTACGTCTAACTCTGGCACTTTGGAAGCTGATGCAGGAGGACTGGGAGTTCAAGCCCAGCCTTCTTAGTGATCTCAGTCCTTCAAATTCACAGCCAGTTTGGGTTTACGAAAAATAAAAGCAAAACGACAGGGACACTCCTTGGCCAGCCTTTAGACATGATACCCAACTCTGAAAGCACTTCTCAGTTAGCCTTTAGACTTGATACCCCCAACTCTGTAAGGTGTTCTCAGGGACTCCACCCTCATTCTGGATCACAGATCTTGGATTTCAACCCACATCTCAGGTTCGCTATCAGAGAAGTTAAACTAAGGGCTTCTCAGCTCCTTCCCAGAACTGACCTAGCAAGTTTAATTTTTAGTAGCATAATGTCGGTAATGGCTGTGTGTTATTACAAATGTACCATACCCAGATGCAAATCCAAGATGAGATATATTGGAAGAGCAGTTAAAAAGTTATCCAAGAGGAGTTGGGGGAGAATGGGAAGAAAGAAAGAAAGAAAGAAAGAAAGAAAGAAAGAAAGAAAGAAAGAAAGAAAGAAAGAAAGAGGGAGGGAGGGAGGGAGGGAGGGAGGGAGGGAGAGGGAGGAGAGAGAGAGAGAGAGAGAGAGAGAGAGAGAGAGAGAGAGAAGTTAACCAAGAAGCCAAGAAGCTGGGTGTGGTGGCACATGCATTTTATCCCAGTACTTAGGAGGCAGAGGCTGGCAACTCTCAAGAGTTGGAGGCCAGCTTGGTCTACAAATCAAATTCCAGGACAGCCAGGACCACACAGAGAAAACCTGTCTCTCAGAAAAAACAAAACCAAACTAAACAAACAAATGAACAAAGTCAACTAAGTGTGCAGGCAAGATGTCTCAGTGGGTATGGGCACTTCCCACACAAAACTACTAACCTGAGTTTAATCTCTAGATTCCACAGTGGAAGGAAAGAAGATATTCCTCAGAACTGTCCTCTGACCTTCATACCTATGCCACTGCACACACATGCCTCCACACAGGCACCTGCACACATGCATGCCCACACACAGGCACCTGCACACATGCATGCAGTGCAAAATAATAAAATACTAGCAGGGTGCAGTGACCCATGCCAGTCATCCCAGCCCTCAAGAGGCAGATGTAGAAGGACCAGGAATTCAAGACAAGCGTGTGTTACTATCGTGTGTCTACATATAGTGTACAAACCAGTAAGTGCTATGAAGTCAACCTCAGATTAAGAAAGAAAGAAAGAAAGAAAGAAAGAAAGAAAGAAAGGAAGGAAGAAAGATAGATATCCTTATAGCTCAAACAAAAAGAAAGACAAACTAATTTCAAAATAGACAAAAAAACCATACGGCTGCTTCTTTTTGTGCTTTATTAATTTTATATATTATTAGTATTTTATGAATGTAGGTATGTGTTAGCCATTGTACATGCATTTGTATTGGGAACAGGAGACAATTCTAAAGGATTGGTTCTTTCTTTCTACCATGGGTTTCTGGGGTCAAATTCAGATTTTCAGGCTTTATCCAACAAATGCTTTTACCCACCTAGCCATCTCAGCAGCCCTATGGACTGCTGAAAGGTCCATAAAGGACTGCGGAAAGGTTTATAAACAGCTAGAGCTGGGGAAGTTGTTAAGGTAGTAGCCCGCTTGTCTAGCATACATGAAGCACTGTGTTTGATCTCCAGAATTGCAAAAATTACGTTTAAGCAAGGTAGCAAAGCCAAAAATCTCAGC